>NC_088646.1:9281079-9293579 GCF_964019385.1 Sycon ciliatum
TGCCGATTCGTACGTCTCCGACGCTCGGGGCCTAGCGCCTAGCCTTTCGCCTGCTGTAGCTAGTTAGGGTCGCTATTGCCCGGCCACTGCTTGGCGCAAGCCCAGCCCTTTACACAGTTACTCCTGTAGGCTGTAGTCTAGAATGAGAGGAGAAGGAGATAAGAGGATGATTCCGATTGATTCGTGATCCGGCAAGAAGAAAGAAATGCCGCTACTACTACTAGTACTAGTAGTAGCGCTAGCTTACGATTATACTAAGAAGTAACCAACGGTACGGTAACTTACTAACGTTACTTACGATCAGACAGTCGACATGATTGTTACATAATCATTGTAATAAAATAATAATAATATTACGTAGATTGTAGGTCTACTTCAAGTACACTGTATACATGTACTGAGTCTGTCTTGTCGACCACAACAAGTCGTACAAAAAGTCTAACGTTACAACAACAAGACATTATGTAAATCTAACAGTAACAAGACGTTGTTGTAGAATTTTTATACGACAGTCGGACTCGATGTGGTCGACACTTAGGGCGCGTTCGAATTGTCACTCTTTGACTTTTCGAGGAGCTTCGTTTTTCTGAAGAGGTGGCCTTATTGGCCTCTTCACAAAAACGAAGCTCCGCGAAACTCCACAACCTCACCCGATGCGCGATGGAGGAGGTGGATTAGTTTCGAAGAGTTTGGAATAGCTACTATACGTCTTGTAAGTTGTAGTGCGTGGAGATGGCATCGCCATGACAATTCCACTGAAAAACTCTAAATAAAAAATTACTGAGTCTAAAGTGCAGAACTAAATATTGCGACAGAGCTTTCGGCCATATTTTCAATTCATTGCATTCCCAACTCATCACAACCACGCGCTCTTCAGCCGAACCATACAGACACCAGCAAGGACACTTCCGTTGAGAGATAATGTTGCTCCACGCCTCTAGACAGCTGTTTCGCTCCCTGTCGGAGCTCATCAGTAGAGGATGATAATGATGATAATGGAGGAATGATCATTCTTATACACCAGAAATGGCGCAAGTGCGCGCTTTCCACATATATCAATGGCATACATGTATGCAAGCTGCTAAAATGGTAAAGTGTGAGAACAGCGATAAATAATCATAGTACACGCTCATTGGTGGAGAAACACACCACACAAGCGACGAAAATCTTACTCGGAATACTGATGCCAATGGAAAGTACATGTACATGTATGTTGTTTATTATTATGATGTTGCGATGTCCATGTATGCAGGCGATGCTACTAGGCCTGTTAGTATCACACTCACGACTACAAGTCCTGGTGTGCATCGACATCGGCATCAGTGGGGCCTCCCGCTGTCGATCCTGTTGACGGGCGGACAGGTCGGTGTGAATCCTGAACGGCAACCGAGCCTGTCGCGTTGGGGGATCTCGGCGGTGAGTCTCGCCTCGCCTGCATACATGGACATTGCATTCCTCTACTGATGAGCTCCGACAGGGAGCGAAACAGCTGTCTAGAGGCGTGGAGCAACATTATCTCTCAACGGAAGTGTCCTTGCTGGTGTCTGTATGGTTCGGCTGAAGAGCGCGTGGTTGTGATGAGTTGGGAATGCAATGAGTCTAAAGTGTGTAAATGATAGAAACCGTTCTAATAATGGGACACTTCAACTACAACTTTGTATTTGAACAGTCGAACGCGCCCTTACTTGTACACTGACTGTATTCAGCTTGGTAGCTTGGTAGATCTACTACACAGTCTACAGAGTCAGTATTACTGATAACGTGATAGTACATTGTAATACTATTACTGTAGTACACAATACTAATAGTAATAGCGAGAGTTCCCAGATTGCCTAGAGTGCTCAACACCACAAGGATGGAGCATTACCACAAAGGCAGAAGAGAACAGAGACAGCCGGCTAGGTCATTGTTGTAACGCTGCGTTTCATGCACATAGCAAAGCTAAGGCAATCCTCACTCCTCAGACAACTAATTACTTGTCTGAGGATTGCCTTAGCTTTGCTATGCCAGTAATTTGTATGTGCACTTTCCTGTATTCTCGCCTTGTTACACTAAGTCACACTGGTATGAAGAAGGTCTTCGGCCTTTCTAGGCGCACCCCGACTGCTTTCCTTTTGCAGCATGCTATTCGAGTCTCGCCTCAACTTGCGACTTTTTGTCTTTGTGTTCCGATGTATCAACAAGCTGACAAGTCCCCTGCTTTCCTCTATGTTCACTCTACAATCAGCTGCTACTTGTACAGCTAGGCGCACTAGAGGACAGTCCTTCTCGTCTATTTCTTTGCCTGCTGCTAAAACTAGATATGGCATGTTCTCTGTTTCTTTCCTTGGCGCTGATCGGTGGAATTCTCTGCCTATGTTGTGTCGCCAAGCTGATCAACCATCCGCTTTCATTTCGCTCTGCAAAGAGCACTTAGGGTTCCCTGCAAAAAGACGGCAACGTCTGTAGGGATTTCCCTAACAAAATAATAAACTACTACTACTACTACCGGTATGTGCATGAAACGCAGCGTTACAACAATGACCTAGCCCGAGTAGCCGGCTGTCTCTGTTCTCTTCTGCCTTTGTGATACTATTAGTACAATTATGTCATGTAATACCAAGACGGCAAGAGTAGATAAATACACTGTTTACAGTTTATCTCTGTTTGAGTCGGACTCGTAGATCTACTCGTAGTCGTAGTCTAGACTACAGTAGTGTCATGAGTCGGGTTTTATTCCCGGCCCGCTCGTCAGTCTTGACTCCCGATCCCGGCTGCGGATCCCGGCTCTGGTTCATAATGCATGAGCCAAACTGTACGTTCTTCGAAGACGCGGAACGTCCTGCCAAGAGACTCTGGAGCTTGAGAGAAAGGCATGACCCATCCCTGTCTTCGCTATTCAAGGAAGATCGACTGCTTGCTGGCGCTGCTCGAGCTGCTGATGTTGAAGTGCAGAGAGACGCAGCCTCATCGCTCAGGCGTGCGGGGAAGGCCATCTGAGTTCGAGCTGTGGTTGTGTGCACGATATGACAGACTTTCACGTTATGCACATAGCCACCAAAGTAAAACTCATGGACACTATCCACGGGCTTCTTCACTAGTACTACTCCATCAGCTCCCTCTGTCGGCGACTTGCCCCTGCGTTGGAGATGAGCAAGCCTGGTGTGGCACTCACTCTGGGAAACAGAGGTTCATCACTCATCGAGTCATCCACTGGGACGCATGAAATGTTTGGCACGACGACTGTACACTCGAGGAAGTGGTGCCCTTCTTAGTTCTAGGAGCATCAGGGTTCTGCATAGAGAAGTGTTCTCTACATCGACAGAGGAGAGAAGGTAGAGAAAAGAAAAAGAAATTTCAATCTACAGTAATCCGAAATATCCACTGAATGCGGAAAACTTACCGCTCCAACAACTCCTTCTTTTTCCAGACAGATACGCACCCTCATTCAGCAGAAAACTGTTCAGTTCCTTCACAGGCCATTCTTCATTTGACAGTTCGTCCACGGGTGCCACAGCCATCGATGGCAAACCACTCGACACTCTCTCCTCCATCTCCAAAATGGAAAAATACAGTGTTTCACCATGCTCAACAATTACAACGGATACTCTGCACAAAAATCGAGGATGCCCCGTCTCGGATCACGTGACCGTTATTGTGCAAAGGGTCTAACGTTAGTAGTTGCGCATTTTCATGTTTTTCGACGTGAACGTGATCGTGAATGTTCATGTTGCATCAACGTTGCAACAGCGAGGCTTTGCAAAACATTTTCCAAAATGTGCACTTCCAACTGTTTTTATGCCATTTCCTCCAGAGAAATATTTGGCTATGTAAAAAAAGTGAACGAGGACGACTGAACGTTTTGTTTCAGTTCGTGCTCGTCCTCGTCAGAATTGAGGACTTGTCCTCGATGAAGACCTCGGAAAGCTTTTGAACAGTATTCTCGGAGTGACTTGGAACATCGTCCGAAAATGTCCGTGCCACCCGACGCGCAGATGGTGGAGCAACTCGTTGCGATGGGCTTCAACGATGTTGAGGCGAAACAAGCTCTGATATCTGCTGATAATGACATGGCCACGGCAGTATCCTACCTCACTGACGGGCCACAAGGTACATCGAATAACAACGAGCCCATGGAGCTGGACAAGATAACTAACTACGGCTCCAATGGTGACTCACCTCCACCTTTGCTCAACTCGGATGAAAATACGGATGTGTTTCACGATACCAATGAGAGTCTTCCTAGCTATGAGCAGGCGTTGCAAGTTGATACTGGTCAGAGTAATACTGAAGTGGAAATGGATGCCGAAGAGTCACAGGAGGTTCCTTCTACTAGAGACGGCGGAGACGAAATGCAACAGGGGACGGTTGATAGTACATCTTTGAGTGAATTCCCTTTGACCAATTTGTACGAATTGGAAGGTCGCTTGTTCACAGACTCCTGGTCCATTCCGTTTCGTCGCAACGAGTCCCTGGGTAAATGCCTGATAGCCACAATTACGCTTGCGAAGTTGGGTAAGTGATGATCCGTGTCTTCAGAACATTGGGCGTTTTATGCGTTGCTGACATTTCGAAGTTTAAAAAAACGTGCAATGTTTGCAATATTGCAAAATTTTGATTGCACAGACTAGCTGTGTGCACGATAATATTAATAGTAGAGGACACGTGTCCCTTATTAGTACCGGAGCAAGTGGATCAGAGCCGTACTTGTAGTTTGATGTGTGGTGTATTTCATGCAACGGTGCACAAGACTTCTAAAGCTGTTGATGGATAATTATTTTGAACACACCCTATTTTCTGTGATACGATGTAGATACGCTATGAGACTGTAAACCTGTACTGTAGTAGCTCTGGAGAACATAGGTTGTCCCCTTGTGAATGTAGGCTGACGGCATTTTTGTTTACATACATGTTGTCTATGTGTACTGGAGTATTTCACTCCCCGCCTCGTCTTGGTTGAACGCTCTTTCTGGTTTTCCTTTGTTAATTTATACTCATTGTGTGTGTGTGTGTGTGTGTGTGTGTGTGTGTGTGTGTGTGTGTGTGTGTGTGTGTGTGTGTGTGTGTGTGTGTGTGTGTGTGTGTGTGTGTGTGTGTGTGTGTGTGTGTGTGTGTGTGTGTGTGTGTGTGTGTGTGTGTGTGTGTGTGTGTGTGTGTGTGTGTGTGTGTGTGTGTGTGTGTGTGTGTGTGTGTGTGTGTGTGTGTGTGTGTGTGTGTGTGTGTGTGTGTGTGTGTGTGTGTGTGTGTGTGTGTGTGTGTGTGTGTGTGTGTGTGTGTGTGTGTGTGTGTGTGTGTGTGTGTGTGTGTGTGTGTGTGTGTGTGTGTGTGTGTGTGTGTGTGTGTGTGTGTGTGTGTGTGTGTGTGTGTGTGTGTGTGTGTGTGTGTGTGTGTGTGTGTGTGTGTGTGTGTGTGTGTGTGTGTGTGTGTGTGTGTGTGTGTGTGTGTGTGTGTGTGTGTGTGTGTGTGTGTGTGTGTGTGTGTGTGTGTGTGTGTGTGTGTGTGTGTGTGTGTGTGTGTGTGTGTGTGTGTGTGTGTGTGTGTGTGTGTGTGTGTGTGTGTGTGTGTGTGTGTGTGTGTGTGTGTGTGTGTGTGTGTGTGTGTGTGTGTGTGTGTGTGTGTGTGTGTGTGTGTGTGTGTGTGTGTGTGTGTGTGTGTGTGTGTGTGTGTGTGTGTGTGTGTGTGTGTGTGTGTGTGTGTGTGTGTGTGTGTGTGTGTGTGTGTGTGTGTGTGTGTGTGTGTGTGTGTGTGTGTGTGTGTGTGTGTGTGTGTGTGTGTGTGTGTGTGTGTGTGTGTGTGTGTGTGTGTGTGTGTGTGTGTGTGTGTGTGTGTGTGTGTGTGTGTGTGTGTGTGTGTGTGTGTGTGTGTGTGTGTGTGTGTGTGTGTGTGTGTGTGTGTGTGTGTGTGTGTGTGTGTGTGTGTGTGTGTGTGTGTGTGTGTGTGTGTGGTGTGTGTGTGGTGTGTGTGTGGTGTGTGTGTGGTGTGTGTGTTTGTGTTTGTAGATGTGCAGTTGTTTGTTTTGTATACCGTAATGTCGCGTATAAAACAGGTGCTTACTATCGTTACGTATCGTATAAGCCAGGCTTCAAACCATGCTTCTATTCAAGTCTTACTTCCGGTGCCGAGAGGCGTGCTCAGACCCCAGTGTGGCAACTTCGCCATCCTCACCCCCAAGATGAAGTGAATACAGTAGTAGTCATACTTGTCGAAGATTTAAAAGATGTGCTTCTATTTAACACATGCTTCTAAGCAGTGCGCTTTGCACCTGGCATACAGTGATGCATTCCTGCACCGTGGACAATCGTCTACGCTGTGCAGTGCGTACTGTCACGCATGCCCTGTGCAAGTACTTGCACGTGTACTTTGCAGTGTACTGCACTTGGCCTGTAGTTGTACGGTGTTTCGAGTTGCAACATCTTGGATCGATGCGAGGCTTCTATTCAAAGTGTGCTTCTGTGTCACGACGTGCTTCGAAAATTCGACTTCTATTCGAGTCGTGCTTCTATTCGGGTCTTGTTTTTTATACGCGACATTACAGCGTGCATGCCCAAGACTGCATGCACCGTAAAGTATCGCGAGAGCGCCCTACCATCTCGTCCTTTCCTGCTCGTATTGTGGAGGTGGTCTCCTGCTGTAGGTCATACGACACGGACCTTGTACTCATATAATCCGTACCTTCAGGCGGACAGGAGTTCCACACAAAAATCCGCTAAGTGTGACCTTATGGTTGATAAATATGGTGGTAAAGACACACCTGGCAATATGGCGGTAAACACACGCCTGCCCACACACGCTCTCTAGGCTGCAAAGTTCTGGCACAGAGCTCTCCTTCTCACCACAAGTGTGACCTTAGTACACTATAACTAAGGTTCTCACAACGTACAAACTTCGTTGCACTCTGCCGTGCGATTTTACTTTCCCTGGCTGTAAAATCAAGGCGGGCGCTCTCGTGAGACGGAGCGCTCTGGTGGTACTGTTACAGTACGAGAAAACCCGAGTATGCAGCTTCTGACATTAGAGAGGTTCCGGGGTACGATTTTCCGTGCCAAAATCCGTATGGGCGCTACGGATTTTTTCCAGGCGTGCTCCATACGATTTTTCGGCACGAGAATCCGTGTGGACTGGCTTTCATACGAACCATGCTTCGTATGGAGATTTTGCGTCATCGGGTGCAGAAAGATTTTTCGCGTACAGATTTGGTACGAGAAACATCGATTTTTCGCGGGAAGTTTTGATTTCGGTACAAATTTTCAAAATAAAAAGGCATAGCGCGGGAATGTGACGTGTTTGCGATCGTAATCTAGGCAATGACGGCAAACACATTAGTTCCGTACCCCGGAACTTTTCACTGCTCGAAAACGACGTATAAAAAATCCGTAGAGCCTCCACGGATTTTGGCACGAAAAATCGTACTCCGGAACCTCCCTAATGTGTGTGTGTGTGTGTGTGTGTGTGTGTGTGTGTGTGTGTGTGTATGTCACGGTGAAATTCCTGGATTACATCATAGTTACGCAGATAAGCAGCGCGAAGTAGAGTAGTGTACAGCTGGACTGTTCTTGCACAGCAGGTGACCTGCTTGAATCCTGCATGTCCACACTGTATCATTGCCGTCAAACGATGTAATCCAGGAATTTCACAGTGGCAGCAGTCATATCGAGCTGCACGCTCAATTCTCATGTACTGTTGGTGCATCCTTGCTTGGTAGATTTACAGCTGCGTTCCATGGTTCAAAACTTTCAAAGTTTTTAGTTAGCCACTAATAAAGGATAGTATTTTGCTTTTGCTATCTGCATCGTTATCTGCATGGTTTTGTTTCCTCTGTGAATTCGGACTTGTGTTGTTTTTGTTTAAGGCCTGGCTGAGGAAGATGAAAATTGTGTAAGATTTACATCAAGATGCTTACCAGAGTCTTTTGAAAAGGTATGGATAGCCAGTCGACACCAGCTTCTATGACAAGGTTGCTTGTTGCATGACTTGACTTTCCCAATATTTCTTGCTGTAACCCTCCCCTCTAAAATTACATGCACACACACACACACACACACACACACACACACACACACACACACACACACACACACACACACACACACACACACACACACACACACACACACACACACACACACACACACACACACACACACACACACACACACACACACACCTTGACCTTGACCTTGATCTTGCCCATTGCGTACGCAATGATAGCGAATGTCGGAAAGTTCAAGTGAGGACACGAGCGCAGAACTTGGCATGTCGTTTCAGGTCTCCTGGTCGACGAAATGGGCGTCCACAGACACATAGAAGAGGATCAGGAGCGGGCCGTGGCGGTGGGGTGCTACTCGCAACTTGTCTCCAGCCGGGACGATCTTGGCAACTCTCAAGCCAGGTGGTCACGCCGAGGTCCGCCAGGTCAGTCGACACCACATCTCGCCACCTCTTCTTCGGGCCGTGACGAGGACGGGGGGCAGGCAGCTCGCCGAACAGCAATTGCTTCGGTGCGCGTGAGTCGTCCATCCTGCCGACGTGACCCAGCCAACGAAGCCGGTGGCGACGGATGATGCGGGTGATATCAGGGTCAACACCGAATGTAGCTGCTAATGTGGCCGTTGAGATCCGATCATCCCACTGTTGACGACGACCGATACCCACAATGGACCGAACACACTGATGGTGAAACGTGTTTAGCTTCTGGAGGTGGCCTGCCTTGGTGGTCCACGTCTCCGCACCATACAAGAGGGTCGTGAGGACGACAGCCTCATAGACACGCCTCTTGCTGCGAAGCGACAGGGTCTGGTTATCAAAGACAGGAGCTTTGAGGGCTCCGAACACAGCTGAGGCTTTCGCAAGGCGAGAGCGGACATCAGCACAGGCAAGACCATCCGAGGAGAGCACACTGCCAAGGTAGGTGAATTGGTCCACCACCTCAATAGTGTCTGCTCCAACAACAACGTCACGGCGATCAGCAGACTCACCCACAGCCATACCCTTGGTCTTTCTCACACTGACCGTCAGGCCCCAGCTGCTTGCGCATGTGATGAAGCTGGAAGTCATCGCTTCGAAGGCAGGCCGAGATGTTGCGTAGAGTGCAGCGTCGTCAGCAAACTGGGATTCTGTGACCGTTGATGACAGGAGCTTGCCCTTCGCCGTTCGGTCACCGACTAGCTTCCTCCCGACTTTATATCGAAAGGATATGCCAGCGTCCGGACAACTGGACCTCCAACTGGCAACGACGGCAGAGAAGTACAAATTGAAGAGCATTGGTGCGAGAGTGCAGCCCTGACGCAATCCATTCCGCACAGTTATCGGGTCAGTCAGCTTGCCATCCACCCGAACAGAAGCAGTCATGCCGTTGTGGAGTGACTGAATGATGCGGAGCATTGCCGGCGGAACACCAAGCTTTTGGAGAACCTGCCACAGCGCTGCACGCGGGATACTGTCATACGCCTTTCTCAGATCGACGAACAGGACATATGCATCTGAATCATGCTCCAACGTCTTCTCCATCAACTGCCGTGCGACGTACACCATATCGACGCAGCCACGTCCCTTTCTGAAGCCGCACTGAGAGTCTGGCAAGACATCTTCAGCGATAGCTTTGAGGCGGTCCTGCAGAATACGGGCAAGCAGCTTGCCGACAACGTCCAACAGACTGATGCCGCGCCAGTTATCACAGTGGTGTAGATCTCCCTTCTTGGGGATGGGCACAACCACTGCATCACGCCAATCATCGACTACAGTGCCTTCGAGCCAGGATTTACGCATGATGGTCAGGATGCGACTGTGTAGGTCTTTGCCACCATGTAAGACCATGTCCGGTAGAATGCCCGACTGACCGCCAGCTTTACCCGCTTTCATGGTCCGCAGTGCAGCCTCCAGCTCAGCAACAGTGGGTGGCTGGTCCAGCTCAGGAATAACAGGGCGATCCGCCATCATCTCGACCACAGCTGCGTCAAACTCACTCTCAACGTTCAGGACACCCTGAAAGTGCTGCAGCCATCTTCCACTTACAGCCTCGGGTCCATCACTCAACGTGCCATCTTCCAAATACACAGCAGACGGCTGCATTGGACGGCGGCCTTGATGGAGCGTCTGCAACTTGCGGACTGCAGCCCAACGAACGGAACAATTGTTAGCAGCATTTTCAGCTTGGGATGCGATGTCTTCAATCCAAGTTTCCTTGGCACTCCTTACAGCCTTCTCCACCTCACGTTGTGTCTGACGAAAGTTCTTGCGTGAAGACGCGGTGTTCTTCTGCAACATGACATCTCCAGCGGAATTCTCTCTGCTGTACTGCACATTATATCCTTCACTGCTTGCCATTGGTCAGCTGCAGTGTCTGCATCAGCAGTATCAGGGAGCTTGTCTGAAATTTGTTCAGCATAGCTCTTGCGAACGGCCAGGTCACCCAGCTTTCCGACAGCAATAGGTGCGGGTTTCGGCACAGGGCGAGGCCTGCGGCACAATGGACGATCAAGTAGAATCCTGCTGCGAATCATGTGGTGGTCTGTCCAACAGTTGGCACCGCGCATTACGCTGACATCAAGACAAAAGCGACGGTGTGGCTGCCTCATGATGATAAAATCTATGAGATGGGTTTGCTTCGTAGCTGGGTGCATCCAGGTCCCACGCCTCGACACAGGTTTCTGGAAATGGGTGTTCATTACAGACAGCCCGTTGGTAGCACACCACATCAGAAGCCGCTCACCAGCATCATTCCGCGCACCGTGACCGTATCTCCCCAACACAGCCCTCCATTCGTCTCCCGCGTCATTGCTGCTGCCAACTCTAGCATTGAAGTCACCAAGCAGCAACAGAACATCACTGGCTGGCACACCATCGACCACCCTCTGCAAATCTGTAAAGAAATGATCTTTGACGGGTGCAGTAGCTTTACTGGTTGGTGCGTACGCACTCACAACTGTCACATACAAATCATTCCTTCTCTGCCATTCGCCATGCACTCGAAGTTCCCCCGCCTCCGCGAGCTTGAGACGGGCCACAACCAATCTCGAACTTACAGCGGTCCACTGCTCACCAGCACGTCTCCAAGCCTCCGTCATCCCTGGGTTCAGCATAATTCCAACACCTTCGTTCCTACGCGCAGGACCATCGCCATTTGGTAGACGACGACCTGAGTGTAAGAACGTATAGCTATCAGCTCTCCAGACATCGGACTCGAACCACTTTTGTCTCTTGGATCGCAGCGATAGCAATCCCATATCTCCGAAGCTCCGCGACCAAGAAATCCAATTTACGATCGATCGACAAATTATTATTTTGCCGCTTTCTGCGGATGAGCTCGTCTCCAGAGTCCTCGACAAGGGAACGAACATTCCACGTCGCGAAAGCGAGAGCAGCTCCACGTCCACCACCACCACTTCCTTCCTTTCTCCTCTCTGTCTGGTTGGACTTCGTCGTCGTCCTCCTCACCATTCCAAATTCAAATTTTCGAAATTCTCAAAATGAACTTTCCGATTACTTGTGCAGTGAGTGCGCAACAACAACTCCGCAGTAGCTTGCAAGGCCACTGGCGGAGGTCACCACAGCCCTGCCCTGGTCTACACCACACGGACAGGGCTGTGTTACGTGACACAAACGACTTGAGGTCAGAGCACTCAAAAATGCAACCAACCTCTACTGTACCAAGCACACACACACACACACACACACACACACACACACACACACACACACACACACACACACACACACACACACACACACACACACACACACACACACACACACACACACACACACACACACACACACACACACACACACACACACACACACACACACACACACACACACACACACACACACACACACACACACACACACACACACACTTGCACACACTTGCACACACTTGCACACACTTGCACACACTTGCACACACAAACACACGCGTGCACACACACACACACACACACTCTCTCTCTCTCTCTCTCTCTCTCTCTCTCTCTCTCTCTCTCTCTCTCTCTCTCTCTCTCTCTCTCTCTCTCTCTCTCTCTCTCTCTCTCTCTGTCTGTCTATCTATCTACCTATCTATCTATCTAGCTCTCACTTACTGGCTGGCTGGCTTTTTTGCGCACTTTACTAATATGTTAAGTGTTGATCTAAAATTCTAAAGTGCTTCACTTATTCTCTTGTGGAGGGTATTTTAGCTGCCTGTTTTCATTCCGCTGTGACATCATCTAGCGTATCTGGAATTTACGGGATTGAGAACTGAGAATGATTATTTGTTCATTGTGCTCTGCTCTCTGCTCTCCATGTGATGTATTGTTAGTTACACAAGTCTAGTGCTGTTCAGCGCTGGGCCAAGGACATCCAAGAGGGTATTTTTGACATGACCGACCTGCTAATGGAGCTAGTGGCTGCTCGTCTCAAACATGGAGCAACTCCAGTTAATCTTCTCAATGTCCTGGCTGTGGTAAGCTGTACTCTCTCTCTCTCTCTCTCTCTCTCTCTCTCTCTCTCTCTCTCTCTCTCTCTCTCTCTCTCTCTCTCTCTCT
>NC_088646.1:9296079-9313579 GCF_964019385.1 Sycon ciliatum
GACTTGAAACTTTAGCGAAAAGGAGTCGATCGCTTAATTCGCTAGGGTTTTTATGTCGCTAAAATTACCCGTTCTACAGTATGTTAACTTGTGCAATGCGTACCAAAATCATGACAGTTTGAATTATATTGTAATTGTGTAGCTTGTCCTTGTGAAAGTGATAGGATTGTTACCCTGTGTTGCCGATCAAACCGACTACAGTCAAAGTGTGGCTGTTGTAGCCCCTAACCTTGTTCACACTATCTGTTGCTGTTGATGTGTGTGCTTTCAGTTTGGTGAGTGTGGTGGATTTCAGCTGCTGTGCGACCGAATAACAAGCTCAGAGCCACTCACTATGCAGGTGAGGGGAAAGATTGATGTCATACTACTTCGCAGTATTGCAATCGGCTGTAGCTAGAGCTGTGAAAGAACAGGAATTCATTGTTGCTTTCAAACTGTTCTTATCCTTCCAGTTTGAGCTTTTTTATGATCTTTTGCATCATGCTGCGAGTAGAAACTACCTTGAAGGAATTGCATACATGTCTACATGTATATACATGTTTTGCCCTGTTTCTGTGATATGTGTCTTGTAGGAATTGGCCGCACTGCTTGCCCCCTTCTCACAGAGTGCAGAGTTTCTAACGTCGTCACAAAAGGTAAAACTGTGTTTTGCTGGAACACAGTCGGTGATTTGAGAACTGTTCTATTACCGATGGGCGATGCCAGGATACTTAGCGCAAGTGGCAGTCAATTGGGCTTGTTTCTCTTGTCGTACTTGAAATCGTCCGAAGCTTTGTAATTATGAAAGTTTCTCATTCTGTACAGCCAAGTTGGTTTACATGTTTGAATGAAAACCTCTGTGTTTTTATGAGAGCTCACGAATGAAGCAGTTTGCGATGAATGTTGTCAGGAGAAATGAGTGTTTGTGCTTAACGTGTAACTAACTAAACCGGTGCTGTTCTTGCTTGAATTGCTTGTTGGCATAGGCATTGCTACGCCCCGTGGTTGACAAGTGTTTGGCGCTCATCAACGACTTGACCGAGGAGGACTTGAAAAATAAGGTACCCCGTGGTGTTTCCAGTCTTCCCGTTTCTTGTCAATCCTGGTGTTGTAACCAGTTATGTGAATGTGACGTGTAGCCCATGTTGTTTTCTCAGGAAGGTGTGTGTTTAGATGTCACGGACACACTGACAAACACATTGAAAAACACACTGACAAACACACCGACAAACACACTGACAAACACACTGACAAACACACTGACAAACACACTGACAAACACATTGACAAACACACCAGCCTATGTCTAGCATGTAGTCACCGGTATAGGGGGGTACATGTATCTAAGCCATGTGCATGACACTCTACACATGATCGTGTACACTCACCTGCCGTGCGCCGCTCATCACCTGCCATGTCTCGTAGTCATCTATATGCACTCAAATGCCTGTAAACCTTCTCATACGGTACCAAAGATCTGTGGACACACCGTATTTTACTGATTATAAGTCACAATCGATCATAAGGAGCACTCCCATTCGCATAGCAGGGTCGCGCTCCCATTTTCAGGTTTCAGCCATGCTGTTTCAATATATTGATATTACCGTATATTCTCTATTATAAGCGCCGTGCTTATATATTTTCAACACCCCTCTACCCCGTGCTTATATTGGAGACCGCGCTTATATTGGAGACCGTGCTTATATATTTTCAACCAATACATCCATAGAGAGCAAGAAGAAATACATGCTGGATATCATGCATGCAGCATTGATTTCCACCAAGGCCGTGCTAATAATAGAGACTGTGCTTATAATGTTTCGAAAGGTGCTCACAGTGTGCTAGTATTAGAGACTGTGCTAGTAATGGAGACCTGTGCTTATAATAGAGAATATACGGTAGTAGGTTGTCAAACTTGATTGTAAGTCGCAACCCCTTCTTTGCACTTGACGTTTAGTGTAAACGGTGCAACTCTCACTCTGCACTCAGTATAGCTCAAGAACAATAATTTTGTGTTCGGTATGCGCGGCTAGAAAGTCATCGCAGCAGATGTAGAGCACAGATTCCATCAAGACTGACAGCCACGGTGTCCGTGAAGCAGTTAAATACCCAAGGCATGGCGCAGGCCTACTTATGCATGCGATCACAAGCGTGAAGAACATGGTGCAAGTCATTTTTGCATTTTTGTGTCACCTTTATTTCTGGAGAACTCTGTCACATCTTTCTGCTTTGCACATGACGATGCTTTGCCGGCATGTTCGTGTGCTGGTTTGGTGCGTTGTGTTCTTGTGCAGCACATTGGATTTCTGTCAGACATCTTGCATGTACTGAAACTCATCTTGTACAAGTTCTGGAAGAACGAGCTGAGCACTGTTGATGACTTGAGACTGAAGACCATCATGCGCATGCTGAAGACGCCGCATTTCAGTGCCAAGATGAACAGCTTGAGAGAGGTGAGCGTTTTTAACGGTTAGGAGTGAATCAGTTGAAGCTGCTGACTCTCATGCTGTAGGGGTTTCCCTAAGATGCATTCATGTACATCTACTTGTTGGCCTTTGCTGCCATTGAACTCGGGGACGTCTTGTTTGCATTGCCTTCCTTGTATTTGGGTTTTGCCAAGGACCTTGTATTGCAGTATGGTGGGCTCTCGAGTGTGCTCTGATTTCTCATGCACTGCTCTTGTGTTTCCCGTCTTTGTTGTCCTTGTTTTCTTGCTGCTACTCCTGCTGCTGCTACTCCTGCTGCTGCTGCTGCTGCTACTCCTGCTGCTGGTGGTGGTGGGGGTGGGGGTGGTGGTGATATCTGTTGCAATCACTATGGCCAGGTCAGCAAGCTCATTGAGGAGAGTATTTCTAGCGCCAGTAGCAAGTACAAACGTCCCATTCAGCATCACGAACTCGTCAGGTGGCTGCTTGAGAATCGCGTGCTATCTATTGCTTTGGAAGGTAAGCTGGAATGACGTCTCCACCTGTCTGAAAAGAGCGATCTGTTGCTGTGTGCCTGTATAAATTAACTACATGCGGCTCCCCTCTTCAATGCTGTACTGCCTTTTATGGACGTCCTGTGTTGTGGTACTTCTCTCCCTATTTCCCATTGTTCTCATGCTCGTTTCCCTCCACCTCGTTCTCGTGCAGGAAACTTGCATCAGACGCAGTACTGTGAGCGCTTGAAAGCGATCATGGAATTCCTCGGCGACAAGTTGACTTTGGAGGAGCTGAGCAATATCTGGAACTTGCAGGATGGCCAGCACCAGGTCGTCATCGACAACATTCACATGCTCATTGCGTCTGTGTCGACGCGCTTCACACAGGAGCAGCTTGATCACCTTTTCCAATTGATAAAGCAGAGCTGGACTTCAGAGAGCAATCGTGCACGTGAGAAGCTGCTGGTCCTCGTTGGAAAGCTGGGCAAAGATGATCGGATTGGCAAGATTTCTGGTCAGGTAAATCTTCTACATATGAGGTGCCGTCTGTGTCTAGTAGATTTTTTTATTGTTTTGCATGTGTGTTGGTGGAAAGGGAGCATTATTTGACATGTCCTGCAAAATCAATGCTATCCTGCTGTAATGAGGACGCACAGACATGTGATGTGGACTGGCTGATTTTAGCAGCCGTGAAATTTTAGCGAAAGGAGTGTTTTCACTTAAGTTTAGTCATGCCGTGTGAAAGTTTGCATTATGCATAGCACGTGATAAGGTATGTACTCTTTTCTGAAATGAAATGCTGGTCGCTAAAATTACTCCTCACAAATTCATAAATTCAGGATGGTTTATAAATCGCTAAGTTTTTACCCACTAAAATTAGCCCTTTGCAGTGTCTAACTTCGCTTGCATGAGCCTTTGCACTCGGATTATTCCACTGCTTGAAATCAAGCTCCAGACATGACTTTCCTTGTTATTTGCATCGCTAAAATGCTTGCTGAGGAGAAGCAACCATTCAATTGCTGTAAGACTCTATTTTCATGCTCCTCTGGGTCATGTTAGATTCTGGAGTTGCTCTGGGATCTCGCCCATCTGGATACCCTGCCAACCGAAATTGTTGAACAGGCTCTGCGCTCCCACTCATCCGTGTTGGTGGACTCGTTCAACACCAAGGAGCAAGTTCGACGCAAGTACGCAATTCTGTGCGTTGAAGACATCAAGCATGTGAGTACTATTCTGTGTTCCGACACTTTCCATTCCGATGTGTCTAGTAGAGTAAGCTGTGCACATTATTTGTTCTCCTGTCTGATTAGTGCTTGAGCTGTTCCCTTGCTCATGGGTATGGTAGTGAGCTTGCTTGTTTGCAAAAGCATTTTTTGTACACAGCACGCTACCTACTTCCACTGCTCAAACAATGCTCAGTACACGGGGCCGGAGCTCTCTAACACAGAGCTAGGATCATTTGTTGTTGCTCAGTGATTATCAAGCAACATGAACTCTTGTCTGAGTTGCAACGAGCTATTCAGATTTCTGTGTGAGCGTTTTTGTATTGTAACCGTTGAAGTTTCGTGTGCGTGTGTGGGTGTGTGTGTGTGTGTGAATATCCTGACCTGTTGTTGTTTCAGAACACATGGGTAGTACCGGCTTTCAAGCAGCTGTTAAAGATTCTCAAAGCTATTAATCGCTCACATCATCAGAAGCCAGAGCGGGTAAGCTGTGGGCTAGCAATGTCTCTATGTAGAGTGCTGAGAGTTTCTCAGGTTCTCACCATTCTCCCCAATGGTATTGAAGTTCTCAATCCGCTGGCCACACTGTGTTTGCGGCCTACCTGCGCGACCTGCACAACACCATTGCGGGACAATTCCGTCTAGGTTTTGTTATGAAGCGTATTGGAATGGAAGTCACTGCTTATTCCTATTGGTCTGAGCAGTTCTATATAGTGGAACGGGTGTTGTTAGTGTAAGTCTAGGTTGCGGTAAATTTTCCTGTAATCAACAGTCTCTTCATCAGTGATGCCTCAGTCGCGCTTCATGAGAAAAGCACTCTTTTTTCTTGCAGAGTTTTTAACTTTCAGTTTGGTGTATCGTAACTATCGTATTGATTGAGAAACGAGTTAGAGATGGCAGAGTGAATGGGAAGAGAGCGGGTCTGCTCTGAAACCTTTCTTCCTATGAATGAAGCTGCATGAAGCCTCACCACTGCTACTACTTCAGTGTGATTTACTGTCACGTCTGTGATTATTTCTAACTTTATGACTTTGGTGTATCGTTTACTGTGTGCCCTCCCCTAGGCAATCATTCCCGACATCCAGAAGCAGACTGATTTGTTGAAGCTCACAGTAAATAGCTTGCAGAGGTGAGTGATGCTGGCCAGAACAAGCAGATCAGCAGGTATCTGTGCTTACTGCAACACCTACTCTGAAGTCTACCAAGTCCTGGCTGACAGTATTATCTTTGTACTTCGACTTACCAAGCACGGTATCACCCGCATATCCAGGTACTGCACAACATAACCCTTGTCTTATAACACATGTTACACGCAAGCAAGAGTAGGAAAGCTGACGGGCTGCGAGTATGCCAATGCTTTGCTGGCTTCATTCACTCAATGGCCAATGACCTGGTTCTGCTGAGTCTCAAGACTCACCTACCAAGTTGCATGTGCATGCGTGCGTGTCTGTGTATCACTCTCAGATGCCATGCTGCTGCGTGTCAGCTGGTCAAGCCTCCACAGTCGCTTACCGTTGTCAAAGTAGATGGCCGGTACACACATGACGAGGTGAGTACCTTATAGCCAGACTGCTTGTCGCAGTATGGTGAGGAGGTGCTCTCTTAGGTTTTCATGTGAATGGATGGGATCACTTCCTTCAGTGTATGAGGATTGCTCTCAAGAGAATATCCCAGCGATGGAGATGCCAAGAGACCAGCGCTGCTTTGCTTTCATTTCTTGCACAACAGTAGTGCCCCCTATGCTACAGTGCTGTTCATTGAAAACGGATCGTGGGAGTCAAGGTTGTGCTCCGCCCAGTGCTCACAGGTCTGGAGCTGCACAGCGCTACACTAACTTGTTCATTGAGCAGCTCTGTACATTGACTACTTGTACTTTTGTTTTGGACTGACAGACTAGAGCAGCGTACCCTGAAGTGTGCGTGCGTTGCTGTTTCACTACTTTCCTATGTGTCCTTTGTGTGTGTTGTAGTGCATGGCTGTTCACCTGAAGTTTTTGGCTGTGGTGCTTCAAGAGGGTCTGCTGTACCTGCCATTCCGGAATGCCAAGGATATCTGGGACTGCTTAGTGGCGAATCCTAATGCATGCGAACATGACAATGAGGTAAGTGTGGGTGGTTGTGGTGGTGTAGCATTCTAATCCTAATGCATGTGAACATGACAATGAGCTGCCTGGTATACATGTACCTGCTGCTTGCTTGGTTGCCCTCACAATGATACAATTTAAATACTAGTAAGCTATAAGGACATTGCAGCTGGGAGGGTTTGCAAGAAATGAAATTGCTGCTGAAAATTTAGATTTTACTGACCTGCAGTAGCTTCATTTTCTTGTACTACGAGAGAGCTTGGAAGCTCAGGGCCCTACGCTATGCTTTTTTGCCTTGATGACCTAGACAAAAAAAGCATAGGGATGTTATAAATTCTTTAAAAAATTCCTTTTTTTAAGACATAACCTGGGATTCGAACCCGCACTATCGCGCCCTGCATGCATCCCCCGGTCTTTAAAAAATTCCCTTTTTTTAGACATAACCTGGGATTCGAACCCGCACTATCGCGCCCTGCATGCATCCCCCGATACACTTCGCATACATTCCTAATTCTTCCAAGTTGCTTCACATTATGATCTTGCATTTGAAAGCCCTATTTGAATATGCATTGTGGCCAGCCGTCTTTGATGGTACGGTACGGGACAGGTACGATCGAGGGTAATACGACACCGTCTCCCGTACCGTACCATCAAACACAGCTGGCCACATACAGCTGCCCGCAATATTCAAATAGGGCTTTCAAACGCAAGCTCATAACGTGAAGCAACTTGGAAGAATGGGTATGAATGCGAAGTGTATGGGGGAATGCATGTAGGGCGATAGTGCGGGTTCGAATCCCAGGATATGCCTGAAAAAATAGGAGAATTGAAAAATTTATAACATCCCTATGATTTTTTGCCGTCAGATACGGGATAGCGCCAGGCGTGACACAAACAAACAAACAAACAAACACACAAACAAATACCAAATTAAAGCTGTGTGGACCCTGGCTAGCGCCAGACGTTACTGAAGTAACGTCTTCTGCATAGCTACGGGAATTAAATGTTTTTTTTAATGCTTTGCTCTTCTATGTATGTCATGAACGTTGTCCAGGCTTGCTTTGAGTGGTTCTGTAATCGCATCAAAGACATGGAGATCGACACCATCATGACCATGTTTGAGCAACGCCTACTGTTTTATGATGCCGCCAAGCTGACAGTCAAGAGTGAGTCGTGCTTTGTCCAGTAATTAAATTAGTAACGTTGCCAATAGCGCCCTGCAGCTTGTGTTTCCATTCCCACGGTAGAAACATTCCAATGATCTGGATGTGATACAGTCAGACCTCGCATAACCGCACACATCCGTTTTCCACGAAAAATATCCGGATAGGCGAGGGAACCAGATAATCGAACACACATACTGTATGTATGCATGGCATATGCTGTAAATCGGTAACCAACGATTTTCTTCTGGATGGCGAGGGATCCGGATAAAAGAGGACCGGATAAGCGAGGTCTGACTGTAGTCTGGAGGGCATGGCCGCGGTCTAAACGAGAACAGAGGTTGTACAATTCCTGGCATCAGTGCCATCCCAGGATACATGCCATGCTCCTGCTTCTGCTTGGCACTTTTCGAATTGGTACTTTGGATAAAGTACCAATTCATTTCCTCTTTTTCTCTCCTTTCTTTTGCTGTCTCTATGTGCCTGGACAGGTTTCTCTTGCATCCGCGCGTTCTACGACCATATCAATGAGAACGAGCGGCATCTTCGGCGTACGGGTGTTGGATTGGTTAGTACTAATGTAACAATGCTTGTGCGTGTACTTTTTGTGTTTTCAACAGTTTGCGGCGGTAATGCTTTGAGTACTTGCTGTGGGTTGTTTTTAATCGCAATCTGGATGTGTGCGCGCGTCTCTGTGTTTGTGGGCGGGGAAGGACGGGGAGGGAATATGCGGTGCCAGTAGTAACAGTTAGCAAGTGAAGTCCCACCTTGTGAACAACAGCAGAGCTGCGCTCACTGCACCATCCAGTGTTCGTAGCTTGACCCCCGTAGCCCCTGATATCACTTGTCTGTACGATTGTGTCGTTGCACGCCTGCATGATGGTTGAAAAGAATTATTCCTTGTTTTGTATCAAATATTTGATCACTTGCTGTGTGTGCATGCATGTTTCAGGCTTCTGATAAAGTCGAGCTTCATGGCCTTCACTATATGTGGCAGGTAAGCCATGCTGTGCGTAGTGCGTATTCCTGTTGCCCTAGTCTCGCAGCAGGTATTTTCCGAAGATTGAGCTTAGTGACAGATCAAATATAGCGAGTGTCTGTAATGTCCCGAAGGATTGTTGTTATATCCACTGTCCGCTGTACCGTGTATACCTGCTGTGTGCTATGGATAGGTGCTTAGCATTTTCCTGTCCTGGCTGTACACTTCTCCATTACAGCGCAGCACGTTGTACACAATTTTACAATCTATTCTACCTTCAGCACTATAATCCGGTTTGTCTTGCTTGCACTTGTGCTGTCTGGTGAAGAGCAGTTCAAGGTGTGGCGTGTTTGTAAATGTATATTGCTTCTTTGTCGTCGCCGTTGTTGTCGTCGTCGTCATTGCTGTTGTTGTTGTTCTGCTTTGTTGCAATGTACAGGCTGCACTTCAATCCACCTCGTCTGTGGTTGCTGATGATGCCATAGCTCTGCTATTGCTGGCATACAGTGGCAATCGTCTCAAGAGAGTAAGTACCAGAGCTGCTCACCATAAATCCCTTGCTGAATATTCTTTTTTTCGGTGATCAGGAGCCACCGCCCATGTATGGATGGTGGCGATGGGGTGGAAATTGTGCGTGGGTGCTCTGCTGATGATATGTTTGCGACATGTTCTCAACTTATGCATTGACGATGATGTTGATGATCTGCTCCTTGAGCTTCAGTGATCCACCGGCATTGTGCACCACATGCAGTTTGCTCTGGAATTCTTTGTTCCTGTTATTGTCATCATCGTTCTCACTGCTGCTGTTGCTGGTTTTTTTCTTTGTAGGATGGCGACTTTTCAGGCAAACACAGGTCGTTTTTTGCTCAATGCTTCAAGCTCCTGGAGGTGGGTTACCATTGTTAGCTATTGGTAGCTATTCTGCAGCGAATAGCATTTGACTGTTGCCTATAGGGATTCTTGTTACTTGTACTAAGTACATGAATCTAGCCTACATGTATATCATACTCCAAGAGAGCAGGTGAAGCTCGCTACATGTATTGCTCCCACTGCAATCATCTTTTGGCTCTGCTTCATTCATTCTGCACGTGTACGAGTACTAGCATTCTAAGCCTGGATTGTTTTCTACATGTCTTTACAGGAAAACTTGGCCAATTTGAACAGTAGTAATTGCTCCTCCGTTGCTGGTGGTCTTGAGCAAGCAGCTATGGCGGCGTTAGCGCCCACTGCTCCCGATCTGCCACTCCAGGTAGCGGAAAAGTAAGTAAAGTGATTAGTTGGGTGATTAGTTGGGTGATTAGTTGGGTCTCTTGCAGGACTGTTTTGTGGACAGAAACGTTTCAAACCTTGTTCGACAATGAAAAAAGACAAAGGAAAATAGGAGACAGCTATTCTCCAGCTATCTACAGAGAGACATGTTCAAACTTCAGCGTCATATTGCCAGTAGCCTCAAAAGTGCAATTTTCTCTCTCTCTCTCTCTCTCTCTCTCTCTCTCTCTCTCTCTCTCTCTCTCTCTCTCTCTCACACACACACACACACACACACACACACACACACACACACACACACACACACACACACACACACACACACACACAAACACACACACACACACACACACACACACTCTCTCTCATGCCAAACAAACCCCCTTCCAGACTTTCTTGCATCAAAACGATTTGATAGTGCTTTCTTCTCATTGTGACGATCCACCCTGTGTGTGTGTGTGTGTGTGTGTGTGTGTGTGTGTGTGTGTGTGTGTGTGTCAAAACGATTTGATAGTGCTTTCTTCTCATTGTGACGATCCACCCTGTGTGTGTGTGTGTGTGTGTGTGTGCCAGCTAGTTCGGTTGGTGGGTACACTTATGCCAGATAGTGTTGGGCCTGTTGCCAACGGGCTCGGCTGCTTGAAGGTGTATTGTTGTACCTACCACCTTTGTTGGTTTCAGGGTTCATATACTTTCTATTTGAAGTATACATACCTGTTAACCATGGACTGCTTCTGGCTAGATTAACTCTTGTGTAATCAATGGTGCTAGTGAAGCTTGTATCAGATCCACTCTGATTTAGCCACCCACACTAGTACCAAGTATTACCTTCACTGGGGGCAGAGGGTACCTGCAGTTGGATCCCGGGACGGATACCCTGATGCCGTCAATCCTTTTTCTGCACCTTGTCCTCACCCACTTACTGAGGTGTGGTGAGTCCATAAGTGGGATCATTTCAAATCCACCCTAGTTTGGGGATTTCAGGGGGTGTCGGCCGTTGGGTGGTTCAATGGCCAATTGAGTCATCTTTCCAAGATTCCTTTTGAGTATCTCTCCCCTCTCCCGGGGAGACCCACGTAACCAGTGGCAGTGAGTACAAGTACAAGTACAAGTACAAGTGTGTGTGTGTGTGTGTGTGTGTGTGTGTGTGTGTGTGTGTGTGTGTGTGTGTGTGTGTGTGTGTGTGTGTGTGTGCGAGCCACGGCTGCACGTCACAAGTGCAGCCGTGGCTCGGCCAGAGCAACCAACACAGACCGTAGCTCCTTCTGCATCGTTTGCAATTGCGGTCGGCGTTTCAGTAGACCACAGGACCTATCCCGTCATCGCCCCTACTGTTCCGAACCTGCTCAACCCCCCATGGGGTCCGCATAGCCAGAATATGGCAGCGCGTCCAAGGTGTGTGTGTGTGTGTGTTTGCTTGTATATGCGCGTACACCTGTGCATGGTTGTGTGTCACTTGTGCAGGCAAGCCCGTGTCCGCAGCATTGAGCGTCTTCTACTGCTGGCAGAGCGGTACATTGACAAGTATGAGGTATGATTGCCCGTCTGCCCCATGCTATAATAGGCTTGAACCACTTTCTATTGTCACCTTTGTGGTCCTCTTATCCTGTACGTATGCAGTGTGTGAGTATTGGACATGACATTAGGGGCATTTCTACATGCGCATGCTACAATATTATTTAAACATGTCCAACACGCTACAGTGTTGTCCCAGGTGTTTTTTGTGCAAGTGCTACAAACGTGCCTTGGTTTGAGGTTGCACTGTACACCTGTTTTGTGGATGCGTGTTTCATAGTTTTTGTAATCGTGGATGCTTTTCTCGTTGTGTTTCATCTTCTTCTTGTTCTTAGAACACTTCCTTCCGACGGATCTGCTTACCACATGGTGCAATGTTTCACGGTGCACAGTATAAGCTGCTTGTTATCTTTGAGCAAAATAAGACCAGTTTTGACCTCGAGGTGAGTAGGTTCTTGGTAACGGGGGCTTGCTGCATTTGTATGTGCTTGCCTGTGCATGTACAGTGGCGGCAAGCAAAATGCAGCCGCTGCATTTTTTACGTACGACCGTACAGCAGTAGTAGATATGCATGCATACATTGTCCATGCTTTGAGGTTGGTGCAATGCAAGCACAACAGTGGGTATGTGATATATGTTGACACAGTGCTCCAGGAACATTCGCCATCGTGAACTAGCTGGGTTTGAGACATGGCACAATTTAGTTACACGAGTATATTGCAGGTTACAATACTGTGCATGTACTTGGTTTGTTTTCACCAAGTCTGTTATAATCGATTTGAACATAATCACAATGTATCACTTTTGTTGTTGTTGTCGTTGTTGTCGTTGTTGTTGTTGTGGTTGTTGTTGTTGTTGTTGTTGTTGTTGTTGTTGTTGTTGTTGTTGTTGTTGTTGTTGTTGTTGTTGTTGTTGCTGTTGCTGTTGCTGCTGTTGTTGTTGTTGTTGTTGTTGTTGTGCTCGTCTTCACCGTTGTTGTGCTCGTCTTCATCGTTGTTGTGCTCGTCTTTATCGTTGTTGCTGCAATTGTGCCCACAGACCCACAGCAACGAGACATTGGCCAACCTCCGGCAGAAGATTGCCAAGCGCATGAACGTCTCTGCGGAGTATGTGTCAATGACGCACAATGATAGAGTGGTAAGCAGTGTGATTGTGTCTGGTTTGCAGTTCATCTTCTTCCCTGGCTTTGTGTACAGGTACATGTATTGGTGAATCAACGCCACACATAGCCCATGCGATTTGCAGCAGGTCCTGGTGGTGTTGGTGTTATATCTTGCTCGTGTGTTTTTCTTCCATTCAAATTTCAAACTCATATGTGATGCTGCTTGTTGGCGTGAATTTGTCTGCACGTGACCCTGTTGAAGTTGCATGAGGCCGTCAGCACCCTTTACACCTTTTACACCTGCCGCCTAGCTATGTCCAATTCACGCCTGCAGGTTCAGTGCTGTACATGTATGACATAGATTATTTCGCCTTGGTGTGGTAGGACTTGTTTGTAGGTGGCCAGTTTCTCTCCTTCTCACAAATACAGTCGTTTAGCGCTGCATTTGATATCCTGTTGTGTCAGTGATTTGTACCATGTATATATTGTTGACCGGGTGGTTTGAGAACTTCTTTCAGTTGAGGAGATTAGTTGCAGCAATGCAGTCATTAGTTATGCAGTGTGTACCGAGGGGTATATTCTGTGAGTGACTATGCTGTGTGTGTTACTGCGCTAGGTGTGCAGTGTGCCTGTGTTTGCGTTCATGGATACACTGACCACCCAACACAAGCCAGCACAGTCTGTATAGTATCGAGTGTGTGTGTACGACCCTGTAAGGGTTACGCAGCTTGAAGATGGTGATTACGCCGCTTGGAGTAGTGATAATGGGAAGCTGTCTCGGTGTGATTGCTCTGACTGTATTGATGGCTGCTTGCTCAATCTTCTGTCCAAACCTGTTCGATTTCGCTACGGGTATTTGCCGCCTGCCATGCAAAACAGCGTGCGGTGTTTACAATTTTGTTCATCGTGTCTGGATAGAGCATTGGATGGCACCGGTTGCTGCTGCTCCCGAGACTGGTTGCGCTAAGACCTGGAAAGATTGTGACTCAGATGACTGTATGAACCATGGGCTTGCAGAGTTTGTGGCGCCGGTTCAACGAACACACTTGAGCGCTTCCAACCCTATTCCGCTTCCTCCCCGCATGGGTACAAGCGAAAAGCCAGTGTTGCCACCACCACCAGCAGCGGCAGGATTTCCCTTCGCTCAGCAAAAGCGTCCTCTACCTACTCTGAACAAGATCACTCATGCTCGAGTTAAGATACGCAAGCACAGGCAGTGGTATGAAACCAGTGCTTACGAGAATCTCTTGCGTCCCTTCTCTGTTGTTGAAAAGCACCGGTGGAAGCCAGCCAGTGTTCAAATTGACGTCACCACTGCTGCTGCTGTTAGCCTTGGAGTGGAGGATACACGCTATTCTTTAGATCAACTCCTGGACACGGAAGAAGAGAAGGAAAACAAACTGAGTAACATCATGCGAAGGTCTTCTACTCTCCAGACACTGCATAGTGGTGAATGGGACAAATGCAGGCTGTGGCAGAAGACAGAAGAATCTATACCGGGAGATCTTGAGGAGCGTAAGCTGCCCGGGGAAAGATCAATCATCACAAGCCATATTGTTTCACCGCTGGAAGGTGATGCAGAAACACAAGAGGCTCCCAGAGTGTTTGTGTCTGGTACGTCAACACTGCTTCGAGAGCTGAAAGAAGCAGAGACTGGCCTCTAACTCGCCGACCTAGCTGTTTGTGTGTGTGTGTGTGTGTGTGTGTGTGTGTGCGCGCGCGTGTGTGTGCGTGAGTGTGTGTGTGTGTGGGGGGGGGGGGGGTGTATGTGTCCATGTCCATGTCCATGTGCACTCATGTGTGTGCGTGTTTGTGCATGTGTGTGTATGCGTGTTTGTACGTGCGTGTGCGTCGTGCACTCGCGCGCGACAGTGAGAGTGCACATGTGTCATTGTAAAAGTAGCTTCTTGTTTCCTTGAGTTTGTTTTCATTTAGTAGTTCTAGATTGGGTCAGACTCGGAACTCAGTTGTTCTATTGCTCTCGAATTGTTCTATGTGACACGCTTCTTGCTGTTTGACATGTTGCTAGCTTGATAGGCACCGTTTACCGGTATATTTTCTTTTGATTCGTACCGTTGGTTTTCTTGATTGTTTTACAAAGAATGCTCTTTTTTTACCTTGTGGTTCCTTGCTGCTGAGCATCACTCACCAGATCTACCATTTTGGATTTACTGGGCTTCCGACAATGGACATTGAAGAAACATTTTGTTATCCTGTGCTTGCCCTAATAATTTTTCTCTCAGCGAAAGTGCCATATCATGTGTTTATGGGAGCCTGCGCTGCATTTTTGCCTTGCAAATAATCACCAACTTATAACACTCAGTGTTACCTGGGTCTACGTTGCCTTGTGTTGTTGACTTGTCTGTTCGTGTGAAGCCCAGTGGCATACAAAGGTTTAGTAGGGAATGTCTCATTGTTATGATTGTCAATGATATCCTCTCTCTCTCTCTCTCTCTCTCTCTCTCTCTCTCTCTCTCTCTCTCTCTCTCTCTCTCTCTCTCTCTCTCTCTCTCTCTCTCTCTCTCTCTCTCTCTCTCTCTCTCTATCTATCTATCTATCTATCTATCTATCTATCTATCTCGCTCTCTCGCTCCCTCTCCCTCCCTCTCTCTCCCTCTCTCTCTCTCTCTCTCCCTCCTTCTCCAGCTGATGCCGTCCGAGAACTCAAAGCTGTTGAGCCAACTGTACATTGTGGATGGAGATACACTATCTGTCCGCCAGATGTATGCCCCAACAGTGAACAACAACATCATGGAGGTGAGACCACGGCAGTCATTCTGTCACAGCGGCTTGCTGCAGCTTATGCTACCCATGGTTTCTTTTTCGTTGTCAATTGTACATTGTGAGCCCTGGTGGTGACGGTTATCTTTTTTTCGGACTTTTTTCCCTTTTCAACACCTTCGACTAATGAATGGTGCAGTAATTTAAGTTTGAAAAGAAGTTAAAATGGGGGAAACGTCTGAAGAAAGAAGTGACTGTCACCACCTGGACTCGAACCAGGACCTTCGCTAAAAGATATTGCCACATTCTGCCTTATATTTTACTCGTGGGGTTCTCATCCATGGCTCTGCAGCTATATGGTCACAGTGTATGGGTTTGTTATGTGATTTTGTGCAGACGGCTGGTGGTAGTATGCCTCCACAGCGGCAGGCTGTACTGATGGAGCAGGTAAGCCCATGCTGCTAGCGGAATTAGAGCTTGCTGGTCTTTGTTTCTCTCGAAATAATGAGTACTGTAATTTCACAAATTTCCGATACTTTCGGTGCATCTGTTTCATACCTAAATTTTCAATAAACCGAACAAATACTAACACACATAATCCGATAAGGAATTGCTTCTCTGCACCTAAATTTTCTGTTCACCTAACCTGGCCTCCTGCCCTCATACCGAAAATATTGAGCACCTAAAATTTCTGAAATTAGAGTATGCTGCTGCTGCTCTTGCTGCATGAACGACAACTGCCTTTGCTCAAGGCCCAAATTCTTGTGCCTGTATGTGCACTGTGCTCATGTGTGTCACTGAAAGGCGCAAGTGGAAGCATTTAGGGTAGTGCAGTACACTCAGAGACATTGTTGTATGTCTAATGTGTTAGAGAGTCTGTAGCTACTTCTGTGTGAGGAACGTGAGTAAATCATAAATTTATAGCATCGATGTTTCTGTGATACTGTTATGCAATTTGTGTGTTGTACTAGTGTATGTGCTGTGTACTACATAATGTGATGTGTATTGTTTTGTAGGAGAAGCAACAGCCCAGTGTGATACTAGCTGGTATGGGTGAAGTGTTCAGTATGCTGTACAAGCTGGGTGCACTGGCAGAGCCGGAGTAAGTGAATGTGGTTGGTAGCTGCTGTACTGTACCCCTTGCCTACGTACTGCAAGCCATGCATGCACTGGGGTGATGTAGCAATAATTTCTTCTGAGGGGTTTTTCACAACTTTTTCACTTGCTGGGTGTATTTGTGTATGCGGATGGATCATTGTGATTTGTATGTACATTGTTTTCTTCAGCCTGATTCTACGTGTACGTAGCCTGCTGATGCTGGTGCCGACTGATCCTTCTGTGATGTCATTCATCAAGTCACTTTGCCAGGTAAGGGGATATACGCCAACCTCATTTCTACACCACTCATTGGTTCTCCGGGCTTCTCCCCATCAATTTTAATTAGGGCTGAAACAATTATACCGATAACTCGCATATCGATCGTTAAGAGTGCAATCGATAATCGTTAATGTTCAAAACGAGTGCTAACGATTTTTTATGCATGCATATCAGTGACAGCATTCTAGCCCTTGCACTCCATCCGATAGTGGATACGAGTGCAATCGTGTACTTCAAGCGCAGTAAAATTGATTTGTGGCTTTGAAAGAGATCAGGAGAGAAGACTTTGCCTTTTCGGTTCCTTTGTGGGAGAAGTCGGAGATGAGAGCAGTTGCCAGAGGGTGATGACAAGATTCTTCGCTCTAGAAACAACATTAAATTCTCTACTTTAGTAGTTCATGTTGATGAAACCAGCCAGATATCTACAGATGTCAACAGTGCGATGCCACAGATTTCTAACGTAGCAAAGGCATCATGAAATTTCTTCGTAAACTGGTGTTCGATAGAGCCGATAAGAATCGATAAAACCAATATATCGATCGTTAATGATATTGGTTAATCGTTAGAGGAGTTATTGAATTATCGTTTCAGCCTAAATTTTATGCATCATTCATCCTGTCTTTGTTCCACCTTTCACACGAGTGTGAGTGTACATGTAAAAATAATAGAACGTAGAAATGCTAAAGGCTGTTTAAGTTCTCATTTGGTCTGCTCCTTTTTGCGAAAGAACCCATATACTAATTCCGCCTCCTCGCTCTCATTTGCTTGTGAACCCAGTCTCCCACACATAATACATGTATTGTTACTTACCTCACATTCCAGTATGTTCTCTCTGTGGCTATATTTGTCACCATCTCTCTTCCTATCCTCTGCATACTGATGCCCACGTCCTTCTCGTGTGTGCAGGTTCTTTTATGCAACACTGATGATTGCTGTCATAGGTATACATGTACGTTGTATGTTCCTTACCCAATTGATGGTATCAGCATTTTCAATCTGTGCACATGTTTATCTTCTCTGCTGTGTCCCGTCGTAGGACAACGTTATCATGGCGGATGGTGTAAGTGCCGCTGAGGCCGACATGACGTCAATCGGTGTCAGCAACGCTGATCCGCTGATGTCGGATGGGAGCAGCAGCGCCTCCGAAGGCGCATCGTCGGCCAAGC
>NC_088646.1:9318579-9333579 GCF_964019385.1 Sycon ciliatum
ATTCCTAATGGCGTAGTGCTTGCATATGTACCGGTCATTCTCCGATGGATCTGAAACATTCTGCTGTGTTTGTGGGTTTCTTGCGTGTGTGTGTGTGTGTGTGTGTGTGTGTGCTTGCGTGTGTGTGCAGGTGTGCCACACATCAGCACTGTCCTTGTTGGCCACATGGGCTTGATTCGCCTTCTGTTCACATGCGAAGGCAGCAGCAAGTCCAAGGAAGGTGTGTATGCATGCATGGTAGACTGTTTACATGTACCTCCTGCCTGTATGACTGTAGACACTTCTTGAGCGATCTGCCAAGTAGCCAAATTTTGCAGCAATGAACTCTAGCTGTCCCAATCTCACGTCAGAATACAGTATACAGCACAGTTCATGTTGAGTACAGTTCATGTTGAACTCCCGAATGTAAGTAAATTGACAAGGTTAGAATGTAGTGAAAGGATTCCGTAAATCACAGTATGAGTAAGTGCAGTACACAGAATGTGTACCAGCCAACAGCTGAAGACTGACTCTTGATGGGTGCGGTGTGTACCTCTGGTATTTGCTCTTATAATGTAATTTAATTTTTGATATAGAACCCTGCAAGTTTATATGAATGCTTGTGCCTGCTTGTTTTGTGTTATTTTAGGCCCCGCATTGATTGAGACACTATTGCATCGATTCCTGTTTGAAGCGTCTAAGCTCTGCCTGGACCGTGGTGCTGATGCTGGCAGCAGCGAGGAGGCCAAGATCATCACCGGCCAACCTCCCAGGTCAGTACAGGTTTGGAAATGCTGCTGCTGTACTGGTGACCTTATACGAGAGTTATGGACAATGTCAGTGGAGCGAAAGCTAGCAGGACTGGATGTAACCCGCCTGTGTGTGTGTGTGTGTGCACGTGTACATGCGTGTCCGTTTGCAGGTGCGATTCGCGTTGCCAGTCTGCGGCTTATTCGCTGCTGGTCACGCTAGCGCATGGCTGTCCAGAGAACCTGACATACTTGGTACACCAGCTGTTGACTATGCATCACCAGTTCAACCCAGAGGTTGCCAAACAGTGGGATGTAAGTACCAGTACTGGTTGTAGGTGTACTGTTGCTCCTCTGCCCCCCCCCCCCCCCCCACACACACACACAGTGACTAACGGATTATACAGGAGTACCCTTCTTACCAGCCAGGAGTGCTTCTTGTTGCTGAGATTATGCAGAGCTCAAATAATCCAACTTAGCCAGATCGCATAGATCAGGAATTCTGATGAAATGCCAACCGACGGAGCTGTACATTGCCATTGGGTGTGATGTGTAACTCTTGACAGTCCATATCCGTGTTTGTGTCAAGTTTGCCCGTCGTTCCTGGAACTTCTCTGATTCCTTTAACATCTTGCTTATCAAATTTCTTTCTTTCCAGTACATTGTTGTATGTTGGGCTACATGTAACAGCACGGCACTCTGTAACTTCTCTTGAAACACTGCTGGTGTGTGCGTGTGTATGTAAGTAAGTAAATGTGTGTGTGTGTGTGTGTGTGTGTGCCATTGCTGGAAGGCTAGTCATTCATGATCTATATTGGTCTGCTGTTTGTGATGTTTCCATCGCTGCATGACTCTTGTCTACACAGACTGTACCTCAGGTTGCCGAGCGCTCATCGAGTGGCTATGTTGGTCTGCGCAATGCCGGAGCAACTTGCTACATGAACTCAGTTCTACAACAGTTCCATATGGTCAACGGCATCAAGGAGGTGAGGGCTGCACTGCTCTAGGTGTTTTGCAATGCGTGCTTGGGAGGGCATGTCTTGACTGATGCTCGCTGTGTATATGCACTGTGTCTGTATGTACTATTACAGCAAACAGAGCACAAGTGTTCAGTTGCTTGATGGTGGTATACACTAGTGTTTAAACCGAACACGGATTCTTCGAACGAATAATCTATCGAATATTTTCGCCCACCATCGAACGAATAATCTATGTTCTATCATACGCATGATGGCATTTTTCAACACTTTTTCAGCACTTTTTAAGTATTTAAATTTTTTCTGCTGATTATCGGATTTTGTTATGTGGTGGTGCAAAACCGGTTAATTAACCTGTGCTGCCAAGAGTACATAACCCCCCAGAGTGTGCAACGCCTGATCCAGCTCTGCATAGGGTCTTGGTCGAAAGTGGTCAAAGACCGAAAATCACATTCACTGCATCCATGTTTCCCTCGTATGGAAAGAACAGAAGTAATACTAGATACCGATAGGAGATTAACTTGGAGGAGAAGAGATTGAGAAGAAATACTACGAGCAGATCTACGCAGTGCAATTATCAGCAGGGTCATCAGCACTGAGCATAGATCGTTTTTTCTTTTTTTCTTTTTTTTCTTTTCGATTTCTGATAATTCCTACGACTATTTGATTATTCGTTCACCCCACGAATATTCTAAATTATTCGATTATTCGATTATTCGTTTCAACACTAGTATACACTGATACACTGATTACGACCCCCACTGGAGACCTTTTGTGGCGTTATTTTTCCTTTGAGATGACTTATGGCGCGCGGAGGTGTGTTTATACATGTATGTGTTTATGAAGGTCCAACTGCTTCACCCAGTCCCAAGACAAAGCTGGCATTGCCAACGTCTCACCTGTCCGTGGCTCTTTGTGCTGTACTGTGCTCTTGCTGATTTAGGCTCTGCTTGCTGTCGATAGTGATGGACTAGAAGACAGCAACGTCTTCTTTCAGATGCAGTGCATCATGGCCTATCTGATGGAAAGCAAGCAGCAGTTCTACTCGCCGGACAAGTTCTGGTCATCTTTTAAGCTCTTTGGAGATGCTATCAATGTGCGCGAACAGCAGGATGCTTTCGAGTTCTTCAACAGCCTCACTGATCAGTTAGACGAGGAGCTGAAGGTCAGTGCGTGGGTGTGCGTATGTGTGAGTGTATGTGTGCGTCTGGGAGTGTCTGTGTGAATGTGTCTGTGTGCACTGTGCAAACAGTCTGCGAACTGTTTTCCCAAGCACAGTTTTAACTCGACCGCTTTACGTGGCTGCGTCTGCCCCAGTATGCTCTGCCAAATGCACCCTCATGTTGCTCCATGCAGCATGAGAAATGTTTGTATGGACATCTACTCTGGTGATAAGCAGAGAGATGGACAGTTCTAGCCGGTTTTATCATGCACTTTTGTCATCGGAGTGAGAATGTATTGTTGTTCATTGCTGTTTCTGTTTACAGAAATACAAGAAAGAGCCCGTGTTCGCCAAGTCATTTGGTGGTGTGTTTGGAGATCAAAAGCTGTGCCGTGGTTGTCCTCACCGGTCAGTGCAGAAATGCAGTGTTCTGCTGCTGATTTTGTTGCTGTTACTGCTGCTGCTGCTGCTGCTGCTGCTGCTGCTGTTACTGCTGCTGCTGCTGTTACTGCTGCTGCCGCCGCCGCTGTTGGCTTGTTCTTGCTCGAATGTGAACACAGCTCAAAGGAAACTTGGGTTGAGTTGCACAACTCACTCGAGCCGCTGTTGTGACATGTGTGCATGTATTAGTGCTCCGCTTCGTGTTATAATTATGTGTTAAGCCATGTCGTATCCACTGGCCAGTGGCACCCGCCTACCGTAATGTCGCGAAAGACGGCTGGGCTTTACTTTCAGAACCCGATGTCAGGGCTAGGCTTGGATTTAGTCAGGTATATCGATCTACATGTATGTCAACACTAAAACTAGGATTATGTGGCGACAGTGCATATTGAAATTCAGGCTTGTATTCAAAACAAGCTTCTTTATGAGACAGGCCTTTATACAAGGCTGTACGGTGCTGTACTTGCAGATTTAAATGTATGTTGACTGATTGTTGAGACCTGGGATAGCCGATCTCAGATGACAGGTGGTATTGGACGTGTTCGTTTATACACAGGCTCCCTCCACGCTAGAATTCCACTTCCATGCATATACCGTTCGATTACACTGATTTTACCTAATTCAACGGGAAGGTGGAATTTCTAGTCGAATGCGTCCATAGACTTTGACAGACACCGTATAGCTCTAGGAAATATCCAGTGTGCTGGAGTGTTGCCCTTGGCATATGCTGATGTTCTTCTGTTTTGTTTTTGTGGATTTTGCCTTTCAGGTATGAAAGAGAAGAGCCTTTCTGCACTTTGCAGCTTGGTCTGACTGATGGAAAGTTGAAAGAATCACTGGAGTTGTTTGTAAAGGGCGAGCTGCTCGAAGGTGACAATGCATACTTCTGTGAGAAGTGTGAGCAGAAGGTGAGCTAATGTCGAGTCTCTTCTTTCGCTTACCGGAGTCAGAAGCGGTGTGCCATGCGAGTGGTGTATGGCAATGGCTACTGATCTGGTTGCTTCTTTTTGTTAGCCAGCTGATGTGTCCCAGCTCGTTGATACTATCAAGAGTACATAACCCCCCAGAGTGTGCAACGCCGATCCAGCTCTGTGTAGGGTCTTGGTCGAGCGGAATCGGATCTTCTGATGTCATGCGTACACTTCACACCAGCGCAAGGCCGGTCTCGAGGCAGGGCACCATTGTTTTTGATCCAAGAGTACCCGCGACTCCCCGGGTTCCCCTCAGATGTGTACGGTATTATGACGCAAAGATCCGATTCCGCTCGACCAAGACCCTGTGCAGAACTGGATCAGGCGTTGCACACTCTGGGGGGTTATGTACTCTTGATACTATTCATACTATGCAGTGATGCTCCATGAAATCCGCCCATGAACAGCATAGGTTAGCAGCAGGCACTGCTGTGCAGCTTTGTCACTGCACAGGCACTGGACTGTCAACAGGAGCAGGGCACAGGCTTTGTGTTCTGCAGGGGTGTGCAGCTTTTGCCTTTACTGTGAGCATGAGGTTTCCCCTGCGTGTGTGTGGGTGTGTGTGGGTGTGAGTCCATGTATGTAAATGTGTATGATTGACATTGATTGTGTACAATCATCGGATGAATTCTGTTGGCTTGTTTTGCATGTGTGTGTGTGTGTGTGTGTGTGTGTGTGTGTGTGTGTGTGTGTGTGTGTGTGTGTGTGTGTGTGTGTGTGTGTGTGTGTGTGTGTGTGTGTGTGTGTGTGTGTGTGTGTGTGTGTGTGTGTGTGTGTGTGTGGGTGTGTGTGTGTGGGTGTGTGGGTGTGTGTGGGTGTGTGTGGTGTGTGGGTGTGTGTGTTTTGCATCTACCAGCGTGATACACTGAAGCGCATCTGCATCAAGACCATGCCAAACACTCTCGTTATGCAGTTGAAACGATTCTGTTTTGACTGGGAACAACAGAGGGCACTGAAATTTGATGATCACTTTGAGGTGAGCGAATTTTTGTTATGTTCTTCGCTATGAGTGTAGAGCACGTATCTTTATCTCCTACTGTTTTATTCTGTTTACTAAGTGGAGTGATGTATGGTGGTGATTGTTGCTGTATTTGACCAGCTGTCTGTTACCACACCATACCAGCCTGTGTGTTTCTATTCTTTCTTTGGTTTCAAATCTTTATTCTCATGATAGCCAGTGGCCAATAAGAGATAATAGTGTGAGTTGGTTGTTGTTGTTGTTGTTGTTGTTGTTGTTGTTGTTGTTGTTGTTGTTGTTGTTGTTGTTGTTGTTGTTGTTGTTGTTGTTGTTGTTGTTGTTGTTGTTGTTGTTGTTGTTTCAAATCTTTATTCTCACGATAGCCAGTGGCCAATAAGAGATGCTTGTTGTTGTTGTTTCAAATCTTTATTCTCACGTTGTTGTTGTTGTTGTTGTTGTTGTTGTTGTTGTTGTTGTTGTTGTTGTTGTTGTTGTTGTTGTTGTTGTTGTTGTTGTTGTTGTTGTTGTTGTTGTTGTTGTGCCTTGCTCTGTGATGTTAGTTTCCTTGGGTGATTGACATGGCTCCATACACGGAGGCTGGAATGGCCCTGAAAGAGAAGAATGCTGCTCCTGATACTGATGCTGCGTCACCTGAAAGCGAGGTGAGTGTGAATCTGTCGTGTTTGTGGATGTGGGTGTGGATATGTGGGGTGTGGATATGTGGGGTGTGTGGATGTGTGGGTGTGTGGGTGTGTGTGTGTGTGTGTGTATGGTACATGGTGTGTGTGTGTGCAGGACGTGCATGGTCCATAGAAGAGAGTGTATGGCAACGTTTTGGGTTTTAGTTTGTGGCTCTGAATGGTCATGGCAGGAGTGCGCATCACTTCCAGCCAATCATTGCTGGTAAGAATACTGAACTACAGGTACGGCAAGTGAGAGGCGGTACTTGCCGTGAAGACTAAAGATATTTCGCATTCAGTGTCCACTTCATGTTGGGGAGTCGCCTCTATCCTCTAGAGGTGTTCCCGTGTAAGACATTTGTGATGAGAATGAAACACTACTTGTATGATGTGCAGTGTATTGTGGACTACTAGGTCATGTTATACCCTAGTTGTATGATGTGCAGTGTATTGTGGACTACTACTAACTAGGTCATGTTATCCTGGACCAGTGAGACTTGTACATGTATGCAGGGCTGTAGGGACTGCACGTTGTGGTGTGACATGGGCTCTTATAGGATGTCCCATCTCTTTTGCCGCAACTGTAGGAAATTCTTTACACTGGTGTGGATCTGTATTACTTTACTGTTGAAGATTAGACTGAACGGAGCTGTGTGCTGTATGCTGCAAGGAGGTGGAAGTGTGAACGAAGCGTTCAAATTACTGTAGACAGTGGATTGTATATTTCTGAGCACATGTGCACACACGCACACACACACACACACACACACACACACACACACACACACACACACACACACACACACACACACACACACACACACATACACACACACACACATGCACACAGCTGTTTGCAGTAGCAGTTACTAGCACGTTGAGCACATGTGTGCGTTTGCTTTCTCTGCAGGTTGCGGATGCTACAAGCGACAGTGCAACATTAAGGACTTCCGTATCGCGTTCTAGCATGGACACGGCTGTTTCTTCCCTGTCCAGTAGTGCTGGTGATGCTACGAATGCTGATGCAACCGCCGACGACAATGATCAAGATATCGGTGCTGCATCTGACCAGGACGAAGCCACTGAGGCTGCTCCAGCGCACAGTGCGAAACTTACAGAACAGTGGTTTGAGCTTGTTGGTGTGGTGGTGCATAGTGGACAGGCTAACTCTGGCCATTATTATTCCTTCATCAAAGAAAGACAGTAAGTGCTGGTCGAGTGCTGAATGCCGCCGCCATGTTGCTTGCATTAGTTCTGGGTATTTGCAGTACTGCGCTGCGTTGTGCTGCGCTGCGTGCTATGCTGTGAACCCATGTGGAGGACTTTCTCACTTGTGGTCTCAAGCTGCTGCTGCTGCTGCTGCTGCTGCTATTACTGTGTGCATGTGCAGACTATTGCGTCTTCTATGTTGCTCGTATTTTCTTTGAAGTGGATAAGTGGGGCACATCCAGGGTACTTGTCGAAGTTCCGCTTTCGACTGTAGTACGGAAATGGCCAAAATTCCTTCGTATTTACAAGTTCAATACTCGTCCTGTTGAGAATGAGTCGGGCTGAGTGACCTTTCTCCTTGGGAAATAGCGTGCAATCATGGATTTGCACCTTCACGCCAACCTCTTGCACCCGTCGTTGTACGTATTGACAAAGGGTATCTGCATCGCAATCCTTCTGGAGGTTGCCCACGAACAGAACAGCCTTTCTTCCTGTTGGCTTCTTAGTGCAGATCATCTGCCATAAATTGCTGCCTTCCGCATCCTCTTCAAACGTAGGGAGCATTCTGGAAAGTCTTTGTTTGCCAAATTTGGCATCAGTTGGAGTACCTGGGTCCATTTGATGCACCCTGGACGCTTCGGTCACGCTGGTATCTTGTTCGGTACGTACAACTGAGGAGCAGGGTTCAACCGAATCTCGTACTAGTTCCTTTTGTGGGCAGCCAGCTACGGGTGCGCCAGAGCTGGAAGCTGCAACACGCTTCTGTTTCTTCTGGGATGTTTTTTGCACCGAGGGAGATCCTTGGCGTCTTTGGCCTTCATTGCTGTCGTCTTGAGCAGACTGCAAAGCTGTCATCTCGTTTGTGAGCTCTTCTACTTTCCGCGTAAAGTGGTAGATACGATTTAGAAGTCGTTTCTCCCTGTCCGCAGCTTCACTGCGGTCTAGCTCCAGTATTTCAACGATCTTCAGAAAGTAAGATTTCTCCATACTCTGGTTTGAACTTGACGTTTCGAAGGTGGGGGACACCAGATCTGCCGGACACTCGACATCTACTGGCGCACCTGTCGCCATAGCCCAGGACAGTGTTGTACCTGGCATGGGACGGTTTCTACACAGCTAAAAAAAAAGCCCTAAAACACAGGAGCGTGGGAAACTGCTTCCGACCTACACTGTAAAAAAGAGGGTTGGGCCATGTAAAATAATTATATTGATTGTTTATCGTCAGCTTTTCCCGAGAAATCGGGGCGGACGGGAGGTTTTTATTTTTTTATTTTTTGTATGTATGGCTGTAGGGTAGGTATTCGCAACCCCAGACTTCTTTGTTTTGAAGCCATTTTGGCGCAGAGTGAGATAAATCCATGTGATGCAGATGAATCGTCAGCCAAGAATAACATCTTGCAAGACCATTTTCAGGATTCTAATATGGAAAAGTGCAACAACCAACGTAGAAAAATGAAGAAAATCAGGCAGCTGATAATCAATTTCACTTTTCAAGCCCATCGCAACTAAATTATGGTTCAGTCTGTGGACTTGACGTTCGAAAATCTACGGCCATGCTGGTTAGAGGCTGTTGACCGCAGTATATACAATACATTTACCAGTACTAAAAAATAAAATAATTTGGCCGGGAGGGTGAAAATTCGGGGCGGGCGCGGACGATAAACTATCAATTTTTTACTTGGCCTTACGAACTGTATTTCCATGTTCAAAAAACTTCAAATCCCCTTCGCAATGAATCCTTGTGTACAAGCAGCGAACATGCCTGATGAAACGATGGCGACCACATGCCTTCTCACCATATGTATGCTCTTTCTCACATGTACATTGCTGGATTGTTCTGATCTCTTTTGAAATGTTGTTGCTGCTGCTGTTGTTTGTTGCTGCTGCTGCTGCTGTTGTTGTGGTGGCCAGGCCACGTACCAGCGCTGATGCTACGGCTGAGGATCTAGTGTGTCCGCCAGAGGAACGGGATGGTGCTCCTGCCCCATCGCCTGGCAAATGGTTCAAGTTCAATGACACCGTGGTAGAAGAATGCAATATGACTGATGAATCGTTGGAGCAAGAGTGCTTCGGTGGCTCCTACAAGGTCAAGAATTATGATGGAGGTCAGGGATTATGTTTTTTTTGTGTATGAGTGTGCGTGGTCTCCTTCTCCAGTTCATGTTGATATCTGTGCTGATACGGTGTTTTTATTGGCATTACTTCAGACTTTATCTGATGGGATGTGCTTATTCTGGTACTATCTCAGATCTGCTGTTTCTTTCTGCTGGCTGGGCATAATTCTCTGGATGTCTACTTCCTGCCAGGCTCTGTGTGAATATATTGGCCAGTATGGCATCCTCACTTCATGTGCATGTGTGTTTTCTGGAATGTTTCTTTGTTTTAGTTTTGGTGTGATGGATGTTGTTGTTTTCAGTGGCATACTCGGAGAATCGCCATCGCTATTGGAATGGATACATGCTCTTCTATGAAGCTATGAATCCGGACAAGCAGCAGCAGCAGCAACAGCAAGCACGCGATCGGCAGGAGAGCACGGGCAGTGACATGTCGTAAGTCCCAGAATGCACTCTTACATGTGTACATCGTACTGGCACTAGTGCTGTTGTCTGCAGCGCCGCCATGATACCTTGTGTCACTTGCCCTGCCAGCCGAGCACCCGTCCGCCGTTCTGGTCTCTGCTTCTATTAAGTATTATAAGCTACTACTAGTAGTTTGCATTCTTGCTGCTGTTTAGAGATGTGTTTAGCTTTGCAATGTGTTGTAGTTTGAAAGAGTATGCTGATAATAGCATGATATACATTGAGAGTATGCTGATAATAGCGGGATATACATTGAGAGTATGCTGATAATAGCATGATATACATTGAGAGTATGCTGATAATAGCGGGATATACATTGAGAGTATGCTGATAATAGCGGGATATACATTGGCACTTGCACTACACTGTCTACACAACAGGCAGATTGTGATGGGGCTTCATGTTTCACTTTGCCTTCATTGTCTTTTGCCTAGGTCATCGTCTCACGATGAAAAAGGAGGCAGTGGCCGACTTTCTCAGCTGGAAGCCCTAATTCGGAGAGGAGATCGGAAAGGTCTCTTTGCTGAAAAGATTCCCGGGCGCATACAGAAGATGGTGAGCCTGTGCATGGACTTACATGTAGTTCTGCTTGTGCTGGCTTGCTTTGCTTGCCTTGCTTTGCTTGCCTTGTTGTCTAGTCGCTGATCACTAGTACATGTACTGTGATCATGTTTGAATCCGTGTACAGTCAACTTCGCTAATAGCGACTGCGGATATAACGACAATTCGCGAATAACGACAGAATTTCCATGCCCAGAGCAAAGTCCCATCCCACTGTAATACACATAATGAGACTTCGGGTATAACGCCACTTCGCGAATAAGGACACCTTTTTAATGCCCCACCGAGTGCGGTTATAAGCGAAGTTGACTGTACGTGTAAAGTAAAATAAATTGTAATGCAGTATGTTGGTAATCTCTTGGTTTGTGGTATTGTATACGTATGTAATGTGTGTGTGTGTGTGTGTGTGTGTGTGTGTGTGTGTGTGTGTGTGTGTGCGTGCGTGCGTGCGTGCGTGCATGCATGCGTGTGTGTGTGGTTGCTTGCGAATAGCCAGCCCTGCCCGACAGCTGTGTAAGTGTGTAATCTGTTGTTGATGTATGATGGTTGACATCATTCTAAGTTCACACCGTCTTCACTGTTGTTTCAGGTGTACGAGGACAACTTGCGCTTCATGATCAACAGAGCTATGTACTGTCCCGAGTACTACACGTTTATTCGGGACTTGGTGCGCTTCAACTCGGTTAGTGCTACGGCCTAGCGGAATGGCATCTTGCTGTGTGTATGTCTGATGCTGTGTGTATGTCTAATCATCCGACTCTGATGCTGTGTGTATGGCATCTTGGTGTGTGTCTGTCTGATGCTGTATGTCTGTCTGATGCTGTATGTCGGTCTGATGCACATTTGAAATCCTGTAATTATAGGTCAGCCTAGAGTTTGTCACACGCATTTTTTTGTCTTCGACACGCACATCATACTATTGATGCAGTATCCTCCTCTCTCCCTGCCCAAACGAACGCCACGGTGTGTGTCCGGACCACACGCTCTTCCAGTATGCCAGCTTGCCGGCCAATACATGTTGTATGATCACTATGGTGTCGTCTCAACTATGATGCTTGGTCCCAAGTGATTTGATTCATGTGCGTTTCAGGAATAGCATTGTTCTTTGCTATAACACCTTAGTTGATCTCTACATGTATATAATGCTAAAACTCCCTTGTGTTGTGTTCTTGGTGTTGTTGTTGGTGTTGTTGTTGGTGTTGGTGTTGGTGTTGTTGTTGTTGTTGTTGTTCTTTGTTGTGCAGCACTATCACTCGGCTCCGCAGATAGCTATACCGTGCGTTCAGCTGTGTGTCGGCTATCTCTTCAATACCTACTTGCATCTGCGGGCGGCAATACGGTAGGTTATGGCATAGCGATGGTGGGCATGCGTGGTGAAACCTGGGTACCTGTTCTCAGTTGTATGAGTTTGTTCAGTAGAACGTGTTACTACACACATGTACTATCAAACAGTAACATTGCACTACTGTACCACTGGGCATGTAGCATACTCATACTCACACTCATACTCATACTGGCATTAAGGGACTTGGAGGTGAGTGGCGCAAGCTCAAAGTGGACGTTATCCACTGCGGTCCCCCATTTGTGGATAATAAAACAGCTGCATTGCGCAGTCAGCTTCCTTTGTCCTGCTTAAGCCATACTTCCAACCGAAATTCCAAGCTGCACTTCCTGGCTAGCTGCAATTGATTCTTGTTATCAAACTGATCATGTGTACATGTACACATTGCATTGATGTAAGCAACTGTGCCTGAAAACGTGTGATTGTGTACTTTTATCCAACATGTATTCTACTATAGATCCGATCTGAACAACTGGAGAGAGATAATGGAGGCACTTTTGAGAAACAGCCGAGAAGCCTGTGATTGGATCATCAAGTACCTGTGCACCGAGGAGGGAATGCGATATCTCTGGTAAGAATCACTCAGTGCAGGAATGATGCTGTGTGTGCGAGTGCATGTAGTGCGTGTGTGTGTGTGTGTGTGTGTGTGCGGGTGGGCGGGCGTGCGGGCGTGTGTTTGTGTGTGCATGCGTGCGGGTGCTTGTGGGTGTTTGTGGGTGGGGGTGTGGATGTGCGGGTGCATGTTAGGGGGGGGGGGGAGGTAGATGCTTCTTTCGTTTTCACTAGCCCTGCTCCCAAGTAAATTGAACTGATATGTGTTTATTCTAAGTCTCAGCATGGCTCCTATCAGTTCTGACTGTTTGTTTTCTTATGGCACACACTGAAAGTGGTGTATGTATACAATCATGATGTACATGTACATACTTCTCCCTAACCACATAGCCTGGTGTGGTGTGGATTTCTGCCCAGCCCTCTCCTACTGGAGTGTCCCGACTTTCAGGTGCGCGAGTTCTTCTTCTCACTGCTCGTCTACATATTCAAGGGCTACGCAGAGCATATCCGAACGCCGGTAAGAAAGGAGATGCAACCCACTGCTGTTGAAGTATGTGTGTGTGTGTGTGTGTGTGTGTGTGTGTGTGTGTGTGTGTGTGTGTGTGTGTGTGTGTGTGTGCGTGTGTGCGTGTGTGTGTCGCTTAGATTGGTGTACAGCCTCCATGGATGTGTCTAGTGTTGCTCTGTTCACATGACCAGTCACATGACATGCTTGATTGTACTGAGGAAATTGTCACATGACATGCTTGATTGTACTGAGGAAATTGTCACATGACATGCTTGATTGTACTGAGGAAATTGTCACATGACTTGCTACTTGTTACACGTTACACGTTTCACCTGAATTGGTGGCGCATGTAATGTGTGATGTGATTGGTGATTATGCTCTACCGAGAGTACATGAAAGCCATAGGGCGCAGCTCAAATGGACTGCTGTCACTGCGGAGAATTCCTGGATTACATCAGTTAGTATTGCAGTGCATGCGGTGCAGGGTTCAAACACGTCTCCTACTGCACAACTGCACTTTGTACACCTCCGCCTGTTTATCTGCATCAACTCTCATTTCATCCAGGAATGTCAAAGTAACAAGACACCCATACAGAAGGTGCCCACTCTCGTTTTTTGTGTACCCTTACCCGTACACTGTATATACTCGCTGCTATCCTGTTAATCTCCACCAATGTTATAATGTTACATATGTATACAATATCAGTGCAGCATGGATTGGCTGGCTCGTTTTGAAGTCAAGTGCTCATGCATGCCCTTCTGATACAATACATATAACATGCTTCGCTTTCTTGCAAGTTATAGCTGGCGTCAATTCTGGTGTGTTGCAGACTTGCCAATGCAAATATCCATTCTCTTTCTTGTTTTGTTTTTATAGGATCACCCTGCGGCCAATAGGTTGATACACAACTTGTTGACTTTCTTCGAGAAGGAGCTGGTGGACAACTGCAAAACGTCCGGCCAGTTCTTGCAGGTCTTCGCCGAGCTTCTCACCATGGTATGTGTATGCCATTGTGTGTGCGTGTCTGTGTGTGTCTGTGCCTATGTGTGTGTTTGTGTGTCTGTCTGTGTGCCTGTCTGTGTCTGTTCGTGTCTGTCTGTGTCTTTGTGTGGGGGTGTGAGGGTGTGTTTGCGCAGAGAACTGACAATCTTTTGATATTGGTGGCAATGATGACGTTGATGATGATGTTGTGTGACTTACATATACGGTGCTTAGGCAGCAGCCACATTCTCTAATCCAGCCATGCTCTGTTTAGTGTTGTGCTCTGATTTCAAGCTTTCTGCCTGTGTTCTCTGTGACTGCTTGTGGATGCGTGTGCTTTGCAGAAGTTTGATCTGTTCTCCGAGATACTGCTGCGGCAGAATGCGTTTGAGTACATGTGCCGATTTCTCCTGGGCCCGGTGCCTTCTGCTGGTGCTTCCAGTTCTGGTTCACAGCTAGAGACCAATGTTGACACAATGGTCAGTAGCATGATCATGTATTTGCATTGCCTAATTCTCTGCTGTCTTCCCTAGACTGTGAGCTGTTAGGAGCTGCGGCTGATTTTGCATAGAAACGTTCACCCATCAAGTGCACATTTCAAGGACATACAGTGCTTATGTTCGTCTTGTCACAGATGTTCCCATGGAATAGGCTGCTAAAGGTTTGATCATACGTACTTGTAGATCTGATCATCATACATACTTGTAGATGTAGATGACTACTTGTCCAGCACTGTAGTCTATAGCCAGCTGTGAGCCTCTGTGCTTCATCGCCATCTTGCACCAGCATCATGGAATCCAACCCAGCCCTCTCTCTCTCTCTCATTTGTAAAGTACTGTACCAGTATGTGCTGGTCAACGTCAATTTCTAGTCTTAAAAGATGCGTTTCTTACCGGGGTTGAGCTTCAATGGCACAGTTCTCTCTTCTTGGTTTTGTTTTGCGTGGCAGGAGACAGCGCAAGTGTACAGTGGACGACGTTGGAGTTCACAGCAGAGCCGTGACTTGCATGTGCTCTACTCCTTGCTCTACCAGCTTGTCTTGACCTGCAATGTAGCTCCTTATCACCAAACTACTCGTAAGTACCTGAAATAGGGTGACATGCAATCCTAGTGTCTTCAAGAATTGATCTCCCCCCCCCCCTCTTCTCTCTGTCTCTCTCTGTCTCTCTCTCTCTCTCTCTGTCTCTCTCTGTCTCTCTCTCTCTCTCTCTCTCTCTCTCTCTCTCTCTCTCTCTCTCTCTCTCTCTCTCTCTCTCTCTCTCTCTCTTCTGAAATTCTCTTTGAAGTATGAATAAAATGTATTGGCACCCACATTGTGTAGCTGGCATGCTGTCGGCACCATTGAGATCC
>NC_088646.1:9338579-9441079 GCF_964019385.1 Sycon ciliatum
GGTCCTTTTAGTCCTTTTTATTTTACACTATAGCTATTTTTTGCTTAGAATGCTATGCTGTTGCCATTGGTTTCTTTGTCATTTTAGTAGCTATTTTGCACATCTATCATTTCAGTCAAACTTGGATGATGCATGATGACCTTTGATCCCAACAGAATATTTTTAGAAAACTGTAAATTGTTTGGATCATTCGTATTTCAGTGGAAATTCAGAGATGACCTATGACCCCAAAGTATCCAATCACCTTCGACCCTGAATGATCAATTGATCTTTTGACCCTCGAGATTCATTCAATTCTCTGTGACCTTCACAGATAGTAAACCAAGTTTCCAGATCTGACAAGCATCTCATGAGAATGACATTGTAGAGAAATCTTCATTGTGGAATGAGCAATGTAGCCACCAGCCATCTAGAATGTGACACAAGTAGTGTGTGTGTGTGTGGGGGGGGGGGGGGTTCAAGAAAGAATGGCAAGAATATGGTGAGATAAAAACGTTTGCAAAATATCGGGATATATCCACGTTATACTCAATCTGCACGTCATAAACAGTATTCAGATAAACGTTTGAATGTCCAAGCATAAAGATATCACCACATGACAACTGCTGCTCCAGCAGCTGCTTCCATGAACAGGTTGCACGATGCGTCCATGGGACTTGTGGTCCGAAGCAATGGCAGTGCGTTACAACAGTGAACATCAGAGCCCGACGCTCACGCAAGACGTGTTTGACATCGAGCTCGTCACTACCAACTGTCGACAGCAAACTGGTTTCGCAACACCACCCCAAGCCGAGGGAGTACGTGCAGACAGGCAGGGAAAACAACTCTGGAACTGCAACACAGTTACACTTGATCCCGTGCTGCTGCAGCATCAAATGGTAGTCGGAATAGGACCTGCTCCGTTAGATGCAAGTCAGGCAGCGGCCGGGCACATCTAAACGGCATTGATACCTCTGTTCAAGAAGCTGACGTAGGCCGTAATACTCTGGTCGCCAGTTATCAGAATGCTGGACAACACAAGGCAACAAGGAGGCACTACATTATAGTTGTGTTTGCAGCTAACGTACCAGCATGCAGCGCAGAGCACAGCAACATGGAATATAGCGCAGAGCACAGCAATAAGACTCTTTCCAGCTCTCAGGGGGTACACATGCAAAAGATTCTGTCCTATTTCGGCGTTTTGACTTGCGTTCAACTGACACAACGAAGCACCCAAGGTGACTGTTTTCACACATTTTGCATAAGTAATGCACGCAAAGACAAAAAAAAAGCTGCTTTAGGGGAAAACCAACTTCATTCCAAGACATGGCATATAATAGTACATAAACAGAGTCTCCAACTCTGCTTGGTTTGGGCCATGGTGGATTTGTTTTTCTTGGCGTCAACTTTTCCGAAAATCACGAGCAATACTGTACGAGGCCTTCACTACGAGTCAGTGGCCGCGTCAACTTAGCCATGTTTTACTGCACTACAAGGAAGATGAAAAGCTTCAGCAATAGGTTGAAGGTTTAAACAACTTTCGTCTCGAAAGGGGCAAAAACACAAACTCGCGATGAAAGTCGTCTTCCAGCGCAGCATGCTTTACGCCAGCTTTGTACGACATGCGTCATGCGTCCTGAAAAGGTGACGTCAACTGCACACTCTTGTTTACGTACTCTTGATGGCACACACGAATATATGTCTGCATGTAAACAGGGTAAGGGCATGAATGGCACACCAATGTCCATACATGTACGATGCATGCAGCGCAAACATTGTATTTTTAATGTCATTTTCAAACAGGCAATCACCTCCTCTTACCTAGCATCCAGCGGCTCATCCAGGAGATTGTTGGCATTGACATGCGCTAGCACTGTGCCATTCGGTGCTATCACCAAAGACTCCACTGGGAAACTAAAACAGCACACACACACACACACACACACACACACACACACAGTGCATGCACATGCACAAGCACACACACACACACACACACACACACACACACACACACACACACACACACGCACACGCATACACGCACACACACACACACACGCATACACACACACACACACACACACACACACACACACACACACAAATACACGTACACACAGTGCCATTTGCTCTATAAATACCTGGCCATTCTGTCCCAATATACATTCTCTAAGCAATCTCCCGGTATCCTTTTTCTTTTTGTTCTCCCCAAGGCCAGGCCACACTTTCTCCTCTCGTCACAAACCTAACATCCTGACGGACAACATGTTCAGCCGAAGAGCCTGCCTCTCATTGAAGAGTGCAAACCGGATCCATGTTAGAGACACCTCTTCTTGCATCAAAATGGTGTTCGTTTTCCTTTTCAAAGATTCTTTTACAAGGTGCAAACAGGGCCGGTCAAGGCAGCTCGAATAGAGTGCTCGATATACAAATGTGCAGAGTAGTATACCCAAACTCTGGAGGGGAAGTTTACAAGGTGCAATATTGCACACAGCCCAGCTGTAGAATGAAAGTCCCACCCCAGGACAATAGTAATGAACAACAGCACAACTCCACAGCATTGTATGAATCCCAAACACAAGCACGCACGCACACACAACACAACACGACGCCGTATACAGTAACATAATTACGTGCATGAATAACCTGCCCACCAACAGTTAGTAAACTGTACTCTCACTACGGCGGTACTTACTTATAGGACTCCAGTGCCAACTTGGCCAGAGTGGAATTCTCAGCGGGATGATTGTCAGCAATGTCCTAAGCCAGAAAAAAGTCAAGAAAGAAAATCCGGTCTACTTGGCAGGGCTAGGGCTCAGATTAACTGGAAGACCCTACCTGCTGCTCGCCTACAGAATCCAGGACTTTCATTTGCTTCGGAACCTTCCTTACAAACTTGGAAGTAGTCAAGTGTCAAGTTTGACAGGAAGCGCAAACCACACATGGTAGCAACCAACTGTATTTACTTCCAAATTGAACAAAAAATGCAAAAATTGACTGACATGTTAATACTACACTGTCAGAGCACAGCATCAAGGCACCTACGCACAGTGTACCGTGTGAATCCCTTCACATGCAATACTGGCTGTGTAAAGACAACCGGCACAGCACAGCGGTGCAAGCTAGTTCACAGACTAGCTCATGTCGCGGACATGGAAATCCAGTCGATTGACCCGGGCCGGCGCCCTCAGTGCGTACAGAACGTAAGTCATTGCATGATCCTGGCCTATCTATGCGACCAGCAGCTAGCAGTGCATTCATGCAGCTACGGCTGCATGGCCAGCGCCCTGTGGCCACTAGACGTGCGACCGGATTTCCATGTCCACAACAGTAGTTGACAGACTAGCAAGTGAAGTGAAGATGTTCATACACTACTCTAGTACTAGTCCTGTAGTCCGAGGCTTCAACCCTTCTAAACAAACCGTCCCAGGATCTCCTACCTTCAGGTCTACAACCAAGGACCAAGTGCTGATGAACTTCTCCTTGAGAAGATTGAGCACGGGCGAGCTTGCGAGGGCACCTTCCCTCAAAGCTCGCCCGGAACCTGCACAATAGTATCCATGATATAGAAATCACATGTAACACACACACACACACACACACACACACACACACACATGTAACACACACACACACACACACACACACATATGTAACACACACACACACACACACACACACACACACACACACACACACACACACACACACACATGTAACACACACACACACACACACACACACACACACACACACACGCACGCACGCACGCACACGCCGCACACGCACACACACACACACACACACACACACACACACACACACATGTCCATCCTCAGCGTCGCCGTGTAAACACAGCCGTAATCTGGACCAGATAGCTATGGCTACCCGGTCTGGGCCAACAGATACACCTGTGTTGCTTGTCATAACTCAGGCAGGACAGGATTTCGCTGTGGAGGGGGACTAGCTCACATGGTAGAGTGCTCGCTTAGCATGCGAGAGGTACCGGGATCGATACCCGGGTTCTCCAGCCTATCTTTTTTTTAAATTTTATAGGGAGGGGAAGGACACAATGCAGAACACGAGTACAATTTTATTAAATAAATGGGCATCGCGTACCGGTACCTTATTGCCCAGACACGATGACTGTGTGACTGCATGGGTGTCACACAACAAACACAGGAAACATGGTGGAGAGTATTCCCAGCTTTTTTCACAAGACCGGCACGTTTGGGCTTTCCGCCTTCTCCGTGAAATAAAAAGATGTCCCAGGGCAACCAAGTGCACGGCGTACAAGTCACGGAATTTCGACAAGTCAAGAACTTCATTCCAGATGCCCAATGGGCATATAGTAAAACACACCAGACTGCTTAGCTCACCGGCAAACAACACGGCACAACTAGGATACCAGCTACAGGCCGTGAATGGTTTCCAACATGTACTTCAACTGACCTCAGCAGGACTGGTCATCCAACACGCCCCAGAGCAAGATGAGATGAACCAGCTTGCTCTCCTTCTGTGCGTACTGGAATGCATCCAAGAACGGCACGTACGGAACCTACACAGCGGTGGCGGCGGCAGCAGCAGTGGCAGTAGCAGTAGCAGTAGCAACAATGAACAATTTCAAAGCATTGACCAGATGGTACAAAATGCCCTTACCGAGAGCACACTGGAATGCACGAAGGTCTACTCCAGCTGTGAATATATCCTCAACAGTGCGGCTGTCAGTTACAGGCAAACAAGTATACGGTTACAGAGGACACCAGGTCCACCGCAAGCTTTCCTAGTACGACTGGCATATATCCTCAACATGGCAGTGATCAGCATTTTATACGAACCTTCTTGAAGTCAAAGAATGCCTTCTCCAGGATAGATGCAGCCTCTTCTTCGGAGATTTTCGAGTTCCACTTCATTTCACTGGGATTAGTATGTTGTTCCTGCGTGCTCTCATGCAGATTGTCAGCATCGGGCATGACAAAGACCCTCCGCGTGGTTCCATTCTCATCTTCTACCTCTCCTTCCAGGGGATCTGGAGCACGCACAGATGGGGCGTGCATGCGCAGCTCCATCTGAGGCAGGAAACCTGGGCAGCGACAGTGCACACAGACGTTGCACACAGACATTGCATACAAGCGTTGCCAAGAGAACATCATAGTAACCCCCCAAGAGTGTGCAACTCTGGATACCCTTTCTATGGGGTCGAGGTGACGGCGAAAACTCACATCACATGGTGCAGTGTTCCCGCTGTACGTTCGAAGCCCGTTTTAGCAAGCAATGGAGTTGGAAAATAAACAGCACTCGCTGACAGAACCCACTCAGCTTATGCGAGTCATCAGCATGATCAAGGACTGCATGCACGCTAGCCTTCGTTGTACGCAGTACAAGTCGTCCTTTGAACACGTGATGTGAGTTTTCGCCTCGGACAGCACACTCCTGGGAGCATATTTACTCATTGAATTGCACACAGGTGCTGCACACAGACATTCAAAACAGTGAAGAGTGAAGAGTCATTAGTTAGACCTTTGCTTACCAATATCAACTTCCATGTTCTCAATCCCACCGTGTCCAGTCTGCCACTCCATGTCTATAGCAAGGAAAACAGGTAGTGACAAATCAGGATTGTGCAACTGTATCACATACCTGCAAATAAAACCACTGATAACACTGGATACTAGTGGCTACTAGCTTACTAGCTAGCACTACTAAATACTAAATACAGTACTTTCATCTAAAACTGCCACCCCAACTCTTTGGTGTCTTGCATGTACATAACATAGTGGTGGACGTGCTGAAAGCATCCTGCATTGGGGCACCCATGCAATTCGTCCTTGCCACATTCGACGCGGGAAAGACCAAGGATAGGGAATCAGAAATTCGGCCAGCTTTTACAAAATTTGGACAGGTATACCATTGCAAAGGGTATGGAGAACCAGGTCCAAAAACCAGTTTTTCTACTTCAAAGTTGGGTTTCGAACCTTTTTTCGGTTAAAATCGAGCTTTTAAAAGGCAGTGGTACAATTCTAACTGAATGGACTGTAGTGACTAGTGGTCAACACTAGTGACTAGTGACAAGTGGCTAGCAGCGCACCCAGTGTGCCCATGGACATGGTGAACTTGGTATGCAAGTAGCCGGTATACCGCTACCACACTCCAAACACAGGGAGATGCAGGCGCAGAGGCTCTATGCACAGCTCCTGTTCCACACCGTCTGTGACGATGAGCAGCAGACAGCAATGCTATTCCCAGGATACAGTGTGACCAGAGAGCAGTAAAAATCAGGGAGTAGTAAAATTACTACTCCCTGATGTGAACCGGCTGAACATCTTGCCAATAGCCTCTATGTCATGTTTCATTTTGACAAGCAAGGCTGACTCACCAACATTGAGGGCCTTGGTAGCCGGCACATACAGGTGAAAGTGCTCGATTTTCTCCAGAGAGCGGTTGATCACCATACGGACCATGAACTGGCCCGGCGTGAACCAGAAGGCGTACTGTGGTGGCGCATTCACCTGAAACTCTGCATGCAGCCTTCCTTGCAGACACCGTGACACCGTCCACAACAGAGTATACACCACACACAGCCAGACAAGTAAATTAGCAAAATGCAAGAAACAACCCAATGATCTGCATTGGGTAACTGCCAACACACTGTCTTTCCAGTAGGTTCCAATCTTTACTACTTTCCTCGGTACACCCTACAACCTAGAAATCTCTCCCGGCGGAAATTTGCAAATCTCGCGGCTGCAACAATTCTGCAAATTTGGACTAAGCCGTGGTGGGATACTGTGTAACTGCATTTGAACACTACAGCCGTGGCCAAACAATCCTTCCCGCAAGTCAAACGAAGCACCACGTTTCCATTTAAATTGCATAGTGCACGGTCCACACTCCAAAAAAACACCCCATGGTCGCAGAGGCCACCCGAGCCTTGGCGCTGCTTCCAGCTCACAGGTCGGATTTCTTTGGCCACAAGGCTGTAGTACTGACGGGTACACAGTGCAATGAACTGCTGCTGCTGCGGCGACTGGTGCATGCAGCACTACCTCGTTCGATTGGAAACAACTTCAAGCAAGGGCCGAACGCTGCATCGCAGCCTCCTTGAATCAAAACCAGTCGATTCAGCAAGCAGAAGAATAGATGCTATGCGATTATATCATCACTTCAGATACCTTGGCAAAATCGCGGCATCGCGAGGCACTAGTGATTCATTAGCGATTCACTAGCTATTCACTAGCGATTCACTAGCGATCCACTAGCGATTCACTAGCGATCCACTAGCGATCCACTAGCGATTCACTAGCGATCCACTAGCGAATCACTAGCGATTCACTAGCAAATCTCATTGTACACATGGTGCCAATAAGCGGTTCCAATGACTCGCGCTGTATACATCGCGCCCGTAAGCAGTTCCGCTGGTTCAACACCACGTCTGACGACATCATTCACATAATTATCATCTCTATAGCTTCTGATACTTTCAACAGAAAACACCACATTCGCTCAAAGATGGTGTAAACGAGAGGAAATGCCGAGGACACAACGTTGAGACAGATAGAGAAGAGGAGATCGCAAAAGACGCTGCCATTCTTTACGATCCCAGAGAAACATTCACTTCCCTAAGTTCCCTTGTGCCATTTTCTATGATCCCAGAGCAACGTTCACTTCCCTTGTACTTACCGAATGAGTACGTCAAAGTTCTCTTCGTTTTCAGCAACCAGAACACCGCGGCAGCCAAAGGGTCCAAAACGAGGCATCACGAACGGTCGGGGGTGAAAGTGAGACATCAGCTTGAACAGTATGGACTGCATTGCACATGGTTCACGCCAATAATGACCGCACAAAAAGAGCAGGTCAACATCAAATGCACGTACATGCAGACATGCAGACACTTGTACACGTGGGCGTGCACACACACACACACACACACACGCACACGCACGCACACGCACACGCACACACACACACACACACACACACACACACACACACACACACACACACACATGTATGCATGCATGCGTGCACGCACGCACACACAGAATGCATGCGCACAGATGGCACTTCAATAGAGCAGCAGACCTCCAGCTGCCTGATCAGATCTTGCAGCAGGATGTGATGGTCCTCACAGACATGCCGAATGTTGATGTACTTGAATTGGGTACATCAGGGGCGTCACCGGACCCCTTCACAGGGGGTGCACAGGAATTTTGCACAGGAAAACATGAAAAAGTCCGCTGATAGTGAGCTGGCCAGACGCTTTCCTTTTTCGAGAAGACGACATTTTGAGAGGAAACAGCTCCAAAGACTCTTCAAGTGTGGTGACCTGACTAACTTACTTGCGACCACACTGAATTATTTATTTCTTCTGTTTCAAACAAACACCCAGCACGCCGCCACGCGTGTAGATTCTAGTACAGGTCCGCAGGGACCGGGGCTCTGCCAACCGCGGAAGGTTGTAGTAAGGTCACTGTTTCCGAACACAGTGTCCTCCACCTTTTTTCATGCTGTCAATCTAACAATAAGGCCAAAGGATGCAGCGCTGCGCACATGTGCACGTGCGTAGTAGGTAAGTACTAAATTAGTAGCACTAGTACAAACGGTCATGTACATGTACATGCACTCGCTACATGCACTCACGCGATCGCGGCCAAGTACAACTAGTTTTAGTGCATGCAGTTTATTACCAGCACTACACTTTTCATAACCAGGAATTCGCAAAAAAAGGTCGAATTTTTTAGGGGGGTGCACGGTCCACTCCAAGGTCTGCCGGATGAAAGCGGGCTGGGCGTAGGGCAACCGGAGGAAAGGCTCCACCGGACCCTTATATTTTCTTCGTATTATCACTACCAAAGTCATCCACTCCAAGGCCTGTGGGATGGAAGCCGGTTGGGCGTATGGCAACCGGAGGAAAGGCTACACCGGACCCTGATTTTTTTTCCTATTTATCACTACCAAGGTCATCCACTCTTAGGCCTGTGGAAGCCGGTTGGGCGTAGGGCAACCGGAGGAAAGGCTCCACCGGACCTTGATATTTTTTCTTCGTATTATCACTATCAAAGTCATCCACTCGAAGGCCTGTGGGATGGAAGCCGGTTGGCCGTAGGGCAACCGGAGGAAAGGCTACACCGGACCCTGATTTTTTTCCTATTTATCACTACCAAGGTCATACACGCTTAGGCCTGTGGAAGCCGGTTGGGCGTAGGGCAACCGGAGGAAAGGCTCCACCGGACATTGATTTATTTTTTCGTATTATCACTACCAAAGTCATCCACTCCACTCCAAGGCCTGTGGGATGGAAGCCGGTTGGGCGTAGGGCAACCGAAGGAAAGGCTCCACCGGACCCTGATATTTTTTCTTCGTATTATCACTATCAAAGTCATCCACTCCAAGGCTTGTGGGATGGAAGCCAGTTGGGCGTAGGGCAACTGGAGGAAAGGCTCCACCGGACCCTGATATTTCTTCGTATTATCACTATCAAAGTCATCCACTCCAAGGCCTGTGGGATGGAAGCCGGTTGGGCGTAGGGCAACCGGAGGAAAGGCTCCACCGGACCCTGATATTTTTTTCTTCGTATTATCACTACCAAAGTCATCCACTCCAAGGCCTGTGGGATGGAAGCCGGTTGGGCGTAGGGCAACCGGAGGAAAGGCTCCACCGGACCCTGATATTTTTTCCCTAATATCACTACCAAAGTTATCCACTGCAAGGCCTGTGGGATGGAAGCCGGTTGGGCGTAGGGCAACCGGAGGAAAGGCTCCACCGGACCCTGATTTTTTCTCCTATTTATCACTACCAAAGTCATCCACTCCAAGGCCTGTGGGATGGAAGCCGGTTGGGCGTAGGGCAACCGGAGGAAAGGCTCCACCGGACCCTGATATTTTTTCTTCGTATTATCACTATCAAAGTCATCCACTCCAAGGCTTGTGGGATGGAAGCCAGTGGGGCGTAGGGCAACCGGAGGAAAGGCTCCACCGGACCCTGATATTTCTTCCTATTATCACTACCAAAATCATCCACTCCAAGGCCTGTGGGATGGAAGCCGGTTGGGCGTAGGGCAACCGGAGGAAAGGCTCCACCGGACCCTGATATTTTTTCTTCGTATTATCACTATCAAAGTCATCCACTCCAAGGCCTGTGGGATGGAAGCCGGTTGGGCGTAGGGCAACCGGAGGAAAGGCTCCACCGGACCCTGATATTTTTTTCCTAATATCACTACCAAAGTTATCCACTGCAAGGCCTGTGGGATGGAAGCCGGTTGGGCGTAGGGCAACCGGAGGAAAGGCTCCACCGGACCCTGATTTTTTTCTCCTATTTATCACTACCAAAGTCATCCACTCCAAGGCCTGTGGGATGGAAGCCGGTTGGGCGTAGGGCAACCGGAGGAAAGGCTCCACCGGACCCTGATATTTTTTTCCTCTTATCACTACCAAAGTCATCCACTCGAAGGCCTGTGGGATGGAAGCCGGTTGGGCGCAGGGCAACCGGAGGAAAGGCTCCACCGGACCCTGATATTATTATTGTCCGTCATATTGTACTGCGAACCGCCCGATGTTGACTCCACTCAAGTAGGTTCCATAAGGCAGGCTTACTGCTTCATCTACATTTTAAAAGTTTGCACCTTATCTTGGCCATTGTCCCCTTGAAGGTGATTTTCAAAGTTTCGCTCTTTGTTTTACCTTCGACACTAGTGGCTACACTTTTCTTCGACCTCACGCTAATGTCAAGAGTGTCACAAAATTCAAGGGCAGCTGGTCTTCAGCCTACCACTTTTAGACGCTTCGACTAACTCTAACTTAGACAGCTCAAAAAATCACAAGCTGCGACGACAATAATATTACAGTGCTGGAGAAACCAATTTTCGAAACCAAATTTCGAAGACCGCAGCAGCTCAACAAGTGCACATTTCTCCAAAGCAAACGCGTGCATGTACCGGTGCAATGATTATGTATGTGTAGCTGTACGTTCAGTGCGGACCTAGAAGACTTCACCAAGCTGCATAGCTGGCGGACAGCACTAGCTCTGGCCTGGGCCAAGTGGGACACGCAAGTAACTAATCATGGTAATACATGTGTAGCTGCATAGGTGCATTAGTGCCGCGGTCACACCTGAACTATGGTTGGAAAAATTAGGGAGGTTGTTTGAACCCCCGAACTCCCCCCCCCCCCCCCTGGATCTGCCCCTGCTTACGGTCAACTTTGCGTATAACGACACTCGGCGGGGCATCAGAAAAGTGTCCTTATTCGCAAAGTGTCCTTATACCCGAAGTCTCATTATATGTTACGTATTACAGTTAGATGGGGCTTTGCTCCGGGCATGGAAATTCTGTAGTCTATATTCACGAATTGTCGTTATATCCGCAGTCGTTATCAGCAAAGTTGACTAACTATTCAGCCAATGTGTTCAGGTCCGGCGCGACTGCTACGGCCGGTACGGCCATGGCTGGTACGGCCATCGCTGGTACGGCCATGGCTGATACGGCCATGGCTGGTATGGCCATGGCTGTACCAGTTTTTTTGTTTTTTTTTACCAATTCCAACGTTCATGGAATGTCCAGAGTAACAGCATTTATGTGGAAGTGCTAACAGCTTAAAGCTGTGTTCACAACTGGCGCATGTACGCGTGAAACCACACGTCTGTGCGTATTTTGCTGGCTTTTGGGGCGTCATGCGTGCGGAAACGCGCTGAAATGGAAATTCCAACATGTATTTTCAGCGTGTATCAGGCGCGTACCAGCGTACATGCCAGTCACTTTGACTGGCGGGGTCAAAAAATTAGTACTCGAAGGCGTCGCACGCGCTATAATACGACTCGGATTGCTGTTTTTTTGTGAAAGCCTGAGCGCGGGTTTGGGCACGCATGAACCACAAGCGTACCGCGTCCACGCGCCAGTTGGGAACACAGCTTTACTCGTACATCCCCAGCTAGAGTCCAAAAATGTTCTTTCTGCCCAGTGAGGACTACTGTGCTGTCTATATCTTGGTTGCTAGCAATAAATGCAGCTGAAACAACCAGACACGATGTAGCATGGAGCCAGAGGTTCATCCTCCCATGATCAGCCTACGGTGACTGAAATTGGGCATAGGGTAATGATCAACCTGGGGCCGTACCACCTCTAATCAGCTTGCTCTGGGCCCGGTGTTGGCATTGATGTTTAGAGCCATTGGTCCCAATATTGGACACTGGTTCGACTTTACATTGTCTAATAGCCTCGGGGAACAAAGAATAGACTTACTTCAACTGCCTGGGTTGGCTTCGGCGGGTATATCCTGGTCGACGAGAGGCCGTGGTTTCTCTGCATGTAGCTGGGTGAGAGAATGTCCCAGACATCTCCGACCACTGGCATGCTGTTCATTCCCTCCAGCAATGGCCTGAGGTAACTGACACTCAGTGCAGACTTGTTGTGCGATGCCTTCTGCCAGGCCTTCAAGCCGTGGAAAACACGACTGTCAAATCCCACTCCCTGCAGACAACGGCATCAACACACACAAGAATCCATCAAGGTCGTAACGTGGACCAACACTATGCTGAACGGGTAGAAGGGACCTGTCACCATCTAGCCACCGGCACCGTGCACTTTAACAGGCTCAAAGGCCCTGGACGTGCTCAGCGATCACCTTTGAGTTTGAGGACTTTTTTTCTTTTCTTTTTTACTAGCAAACACTAATAATCAGGGAAAGAGGACAACTGAAGTGACACTGGACAACAAGACAAAGACATGCTGGTAATCTCTTCCAGTGCACGGGTTGCTCAGCACACACTGAGAGGTGTAGTATAATCACCACTGTAAGCAGTGTGCGCTTCCATGTGCAGTCCGGAAAAGTACTAGTCCCTGCGGCTCACCAGCTTATCATTAGCTTTCTCCATGGAGTCCATCACAAGTGGTTGGAAGTGTGACGTCAGCAGCAGCACCTCCCCCAGATCATCAAAATCGGTCATGTTGGTCTGATTGTTCATCTACAAAACACGAAAGCAGAAACCAGGCACAACGTTTAATAGCACACTGCCTTGCGTTTGCGCATGAAGTCGGAATCAAATGAATCAAACATTAAACACCAATCTGGTGTATGGTGTGATGAAAATGTGGTAAGTGCAGCACTAATACATCATCATAAAGTGCTCGCCGTAGTCTAGTTTCTACCTTATACACGATTGCAAGGTTCATTGTACAACTGGGCAGTGCATGAATAACCGTACTGGGATAGTTGCGATTCTAGCCAGGGAAAACAGAATGGGGCGGAGAGGGCAAGGGAAACAAACAGCTAACCCATTTTTCATTTCCAATGTTGCTCTGTCACGCAAAATGGAACGGTACAAGCGGAGGGTGCAACTGGAACGATCGATTTGTAAACGCATTTTCCTTGCGTGAACTGATAAACACAAAAATCCAAAAAAATGAGTAGGTGGCGGCACTTTATCAAAGGGGTCATTAGAGTGAGAGTTGGGGGGGGGGGTCTCTGTGTCCCCTACTCCCTTTGGCTAGAACCCTGGTAGTGTTGGCATTTTTATTCTCGGGACTTGTGAATTCCACTGCCCAGATCCACTGTATTGCTGGCCATTGAAATTCATTCCTATGACTAATGAGTGAGACAACATGTGTGTGTGTGGGGGGGGGGGGGGCTGCTTGACAGTGGCACTCCACAGCAAGCACCAAGCAATGCACTGCACAGCAAGCACCAAGCAATGCACTGCACAGCAAGCACCAAGCAATGCACTGCAACGCAGATACAGGGCTGATGGACTCATGGCTGCAATCTGCATTGACTCCAGCGTGACTGCAGCCATAGCCAAACAAGTACTGAATGCACATTGGCTATCTGACTTCGCAAACATTTTCGTAATGCTGCAATTCAGTGCACCATTCGCTACAACTGAGGACAATCTTGTACACTCAAACGTCTCTTATCCGGACGCCTCAGATACGGGCACGTCTCTCTACCGGGCACCTTCAGCTTGAGTTCCTATGGCAAAAATGCTTCGAATTTGGGGGTTTGAACTTTTTTTCGTATGCACAAGTGCTTATTTTGTCACTATCAACCTGTGTAATCCACGCGTCGTTATCGATCGATCACAAATAAACTTCTTCAACGAATGATATGAAACATAAATGAGTTAGCCTGAGATACGGGCAAATCTGAGATACGGGCAGTGCCCGGTTCCAAGGTGCCCGGATAAGAGGCGTCCGAGTGTACTGCATCTAGCCAGGGGGGGGGGGGGGGGCTACTCTGATAGCGCACCGCCTTAATTATTTTTTTGTGTTTTGTATTTCACACAACATAAATGCGGCCACAAAGTCCGTCCGGGTGCTCGCTGCGCCCGTACATAATCATTGCATTTTGTGTAGCAAGGAAATAGTGGAACATGGGAAAAATGGGTGAACCGTTTGTTTCCCTGCCCCCCCCCCCCCCCTACAATTTTTTTCCTGGCTAGAACCCTGAGACACATAGTAGCACACACGACAATGTTACTGTCCCGTAACTCTGTAGGCTTCACGTGAAAAGCACCCATCACTGACTCAGGCAGGAGTGTTTTACACACTCGTACTCAGAGTTACCAATGATTCATAGAATTTTTTTGGTGCAACAAATGCAACAGTGACCACACATAGCACATGCATCATGAAGCCGGAGTTCAATGGTTCATAGTCATAGTCATACCTCCAGCGCACTTGTCGGCTCTTGGCCAACGAGTTTGGGATAGAGCATGGTGAACTCATTCATACTCAAGTAGCCATCCAAATCCTGGTCATAACCCATGAACATCGCCTGCACGTTCTCGTCCACGTCAATTTCCAAATTCTCGTAAGAGTAGAAAGGCGATATGAAACCCAACTGCACCATGCTGCTTCGCATCATCTCGTAGCCACTGATAGCGAGCAGAACGCCGAACAATGGCACTGCTAGCGACCAAGTCCACTGCCAACAGCGTCTACACGCTCCGGGCTTCTTCACCAGACCGCCACGCTCTCTGGCGTTCTCGGCTGGTTGCGGAGCTCCGCCATTGTCGTCAGCCGCTGGTGACGAGCCAGTCGAAGGCTCCACCATGGCCAAGTTTCTTGTTCACACCGTCACCAAAATGCACTTTTTCTCCTACTTGCCTCAGACGGTTTGTTTTCACTTTGCTTCGAGCAAGCAAAGTCTTGCGAAATATTTTATTGACCCCTTTTTCATGCCCAGGCCATGGCCACGGCATGCCGTCCACGTTTTCAGAGCACATGGTCACGGACGGTCTGTTCTCGGCCTCCTGTCGATCTGTCGACATGCATGTCATGCACCGCCATGCGGCGCGCTAGTCGCCACATGTGCACATGTGCACGCTCATTTCCTGGAATAGTCCATAAACAGGTGAGCAGTCACCAACTACCGGTACGTGCTTGCCATCTACATACACTGCACTGTACTGTACTGGCACAGGTGAAGCGATGCCGCACACGTGGGGATTTGCGGGAAATGCGGATGTCGGGATGAAGACTACGACCGGAGCACTCACTGTCTCTGCATGCAACTATTACTTGTAATTTAGTTGTAGTGTCGTCCCCACGGCGTCGGATGCATGGTCAGTAGAGAGTTCAGCCAGCAGCGCAAGGTGGTGCTCCAGGAAACGTCGACCCTGGACTGGTTAGGTTGACAGACAGCTAGCTGGCGTGGGCTGTAAGTGTGCCTTTCGCGTTTTCGCCAATTTCGGCTTCGAGTCGACGTTGTGTGGCGCTGTACCAACGTCCGCGACGAATGTATGTTGGGGGAGATAATTCAAAATCCTTTCCGCCAGAGCTCAAACAACCGGTGTTGTACAGTAATGTACATATGTAGATCAGTAGAAGCTCTTTCGTTGGCAGCCTGCACTAGATTGTGTAGTTTGCCACAGCTCCATCATGAAAAAGGGAGAGAGCGAGCGCTTCCACTGCATTGAATCCCCATCGAACCGGCGGAAAGAGCGCGGAAATTTTGAAGTGACGTTCCACACCTCTCTAGGCTAGCAGTGTTTTTATCTGAGCAGTGCAGTGTGGTACGAGTGTAGAAATCTGCACTGAGCGACTGAGTGACGTGAGTCTGTTTATGGACGTATGATGATTGATCATAAAGTTCTCTTGCCATGGCTGGCTAACGCCCCCTTCTTTGCATTGGCTTCTGCCATTGGACGGTGACATAATAATAAAGTATTATTGTGAAGTGTTGTGTGAGCTGCATGCATGCAGCACTCCGATGTGGCACAAGTAAAAGTTAGTTCGTTGTTCAACTACTTCATGTCGCCAGTGCATTGGTGGTGACAATACGCTCCCACTGGTCCTAAACATGACAACAGATGACTCTAATACTCTTGATCTTTGCGGCTTCCCATGGTGTAGATCTACGACTCGTACTCGTCCGATCTGAGTCTCTGATACTCCAAGCCGTGTCTTCTCGACCTCGTCGATCGGTTCGGCTACCGGTACTGCATGCATTTTCACGTGAAAAACACGTCACGAAGGCGGCATATCACGTGTACGTGTATGTGTACGCACAGCACAGAGTCACACAGATCGTGCGTCATCATGGTCATCGATCAAGATTTTCCGCTCAGCCAAATCAAAGCACTTTGATGATTTCTCTCTGTCTAGTCTGCGAGTGTGTGGTTTGATAATAATTATTATGGACCATTGGCATTGTTGACTGAGAATCATCAAACTGATGTTTGAAGTGAAGAATTAGGATCTACTAGTACCTGCTTTTGAAACACTTTCTTTCGAAACAGCTGTGCTGCATTGTTTGCTAACCGTATCAGGATGGGCCTTTGTAAGTGCCCCAAAAGAAAGGTGACGAATTTGTTCTGTTTTGAACATAAGGTGAATGTCTGCGAATACTGCATTGTCGGAGAGCACTCTCGGGTAAGCCTGATACGTACAGTCATCCGGAGTAGCGGCCACCAATAACAATCATCGAGGATTATTTTCCTGTCCGTATTGTATGTTTTATGCAGTGCGTAGTCCAATCGTACCTTCAATGGCTTCAAGATAGTGATTTCAAAGCAGAGTGTGGCTTATGCTCGAAAAGTCTTGCTCAGGGCGATGTAATTCGTCTAGTGTGTTATGGTGAGCGCCTAGTTTTTGCATAGCACATTGAAGAGAAGAACCCACTGCCGCACTGCCACTGGCCATATAAACTATCGACACTACTGTGTGTACTCTGGCACGTGATGCTTGTAATCTGCAGGGTCCCAAATACTGAAATAGACTTGCAACAGCACTATTTGCACAGCATTTGGTGTACAGTACAGTAGTACTTAGTAGTAGTAGTTTTTATTATTTTACTAGGGGAGTCCCAACAGGCTACTGCCTTTTTACTGGGAACCCTAGGTGAAGTTTAACCATGTTAATGAACAGAGCAAGAGAGTGGGCCTGTCGACAGTCAGTGACTATTACAGTTATAGTTCATCAATGCAGGAAGCGCGTCTACTAGTAGTTGCATTCAGGTGGTCACTTACTATAACCAGTATAAGGAACCGTGCAGTGCACTTGAAAACGCCTCCAAGAAACGTCCTGCAATAGCTTGTAGTATCATAGTCAGCACTGCGAGCCGTGGACAGTACTAGTAATCATCGGGCTTCACTTCACAGTCTCCAGTAGGACGAGACCGAGCTGTGCAGGTTGACGTTTCCAGCCAGTGTGCAGGATCATGCGTGCCACAGTGCCGCTCAATGAAATCCGATGGCATGAGTGAAGTAAGCGGCGGGCGCTGTAGACCTGCGAATACTGGGCTGGAACTGGTGCAGGCGATTGGATCTGATTGAGCAGCACTGTAGTAGTCGTTCCATAGATCCTATACCATAGGCATGTGACTGAATGCAGCTCGTCCTTATTTTGATATCATGTGGGCACCAGTTTGCTGCCACCATATCCTGGCCTATATTCCTCTTGCATGCTTTACGCATGCGGGTGAAAGGTGGGTACCGGTATGTCACTTGTCTATTGATTACATGCACTAGGCTGGTCTGCACACTGTAGAATGATCACTACCGTGTGGGTGCTGCTGCTGCTGCAGTTGTCGTTGCTGCCGCCATGCTCATTTTTGATTTCCCTAATGGTGTCATTATGCACTAGATGTATTCCATCTGTCGTGCCTGGATCGCCATGCATCCAGTCTGCCCGTCAACACTGCACCGGCAGGTTATACGTGTCCAAAGTGCAAGGTGAGTGAGAAGTGTAGCGTGTAGGCACCAAGGCGCTATTACCTCTTGTCCATGTGTTGCTGTAGGAATTTTATTTAGGCTGTTTGCTAAGAAGGAGTATTCATTCCTTTCATTTAAACTGATCTCGAGAAGACTAGCAGATGCCTAGGTTTTCATGTTGTGTGTGACATCTCAATCCTTGTTGCTCAGCTGTTCATACATTACGTTTGTATAGATGTTCAGCAAGTCCCTGTTTGTGGCTCACATGTTTTGGTAGAGTTTTGAATGCATGCAATCATGCCACACTTGATTATGTCAACATTGTGACCTCAAGCTCTGGCCGCCTGGGTTTGTGGGTCTTACTAGTGATCAAATATGTAGCACAAGCCCCGAGTTGTAAATGGCATTTTGTTTCTTCCATAGTTTCGTTGAACCACCCATGTGCAGCTCCCTTTGGCTCTTCAGATAACGCGAGTGCCTTTTCTGAGATGTGTGTGTGTGTGTGTTTCTGTGTGGTGTGTAATAATGTTGTATCCAGTCGGGTATCTTCCCAGGGGAGAACTATGTGTCACCAGTTGTGGATGAGATTCGCCGTCTCTTGGCACCGTTTCGCTGGGCACAAGCTGGACTCGGCAGGCCGGTTGTCAGTGATGTGGTAGGTGACAGGAGGGGTGTTTTTATCTGGCTGTCCTGTTCAAACCTTTCCGTGTATCGTTCCGATCATGCAGTCAAGCTTGTTTCTTGCACTCTTCAATGAAACCGAGCAGCTGAGCATCTCGTGCAAGATGCGATGTATTCGGGCTGTTGTTGAACTTAGACTTGACTTATGCTTCCATATCTATTTATATGCTAATTGTATTCTCCGGGGCATGCGCTCTTTGACGCTGACATGAATATCTTTTCTTGGACTGGATCTTGCGTCAACTGTGTGCTAGCTGAACTAATGTATAAGAAAGCACTTTGGGTGTCTCTGAAGTACCTCTCTCTTTTTCCCTGCTCGTTTTGTTGTAGAATTCTGAACGTGATATGTCGCATACGCCTTCAGGTGAGTGAGATGGTGCATACAGTACTGTAAAGTGAGAAACTTTCGCTAGAGATTAAATTTCGCTATTTTCGCGACCATCACACATTCGCGAATATAAATCGCCGCAAACCTCTCCATACATTGATTGGAGACCATACACGATCCGGCTGAAGAGGTACAATCGCAAAAGTTTCTCATCGTGAACCAGCCCAATTTAAGAAAACGCTAAAATTGCGCGCCGCGAAGGTTTGTCGTTTTACAGTACTTGACTTATGTTCATCTTGTGTTTGTACAATCTGGGAAAGTCTTTGTATCTTGCGTAGCGACACAAACACACAACCTAGCCATTGTGCTGCATTTAACCAGTCCTATCCGCTCCATGAAAACAGCTCACTGTGTGTCCTTTCTTCCTATCACAGGTCTCGACGAAACAGATTATCACAGCACAACGACGGCAACAACAACAATGTCGGCGCCATCATCATCGCTGGATGAAGCCGCTGCCCAGCTGGACCAAGCTATCGAGAGAGCAACAAGCACGTCCGGACGAGCAACAACGACAACCAGCGGTGTGACACGGAAGAAGCCAGAGGTAGCGGCATCAGCCGGCTATTCAGAGAGTAAGTCATCAATGGACTATATGTACAGGTCCTTGTAAAAGCGGTATTTGAGACCGCTGTAGCACGAGACCTATTCCGGGTCACCTGAGAAACTGCTCATCTCGCACCCCATACCACACACCTCAACATGCATTATGAATTTATGACCTGTCTATGAGCACTGGCTTATCTGTGCACACAGAGGTGGATAAGCACTTACTTCACTGTATTGGCACATACCGTACGTTTGTATCCCCTTACAACGAAATATGATACATGTACTCTTAGCTGCCTGGCAAGAACACTTCGAAAGTTTTTTGAAAAAGCGATCCTTGTAAACAGATCCCTTCTAAAACGGCTCTATATGACAACTTGTGAAGAATTAACTATGGCTCAGCTCTACCTGGTGAACTTGCCAAGTCAGACCAGTTTTTGGCCAGCAGACCTTGTATGTTTAATGTAGATTGTTGTGAGTCATAATTATGCTGGTTGCGGTTAGGTTCCATCTGTATCTGAACTGGTACTGCTGTGCGTGCCGTGTGTCTGATGTTGTCCTGTACAGGCCAGCATGTCCAGCGCAAAGTAGTGGACACGCGTCCCAGTGGCGAGACACACGTACCCATGGGGGTGGACCACGACGAGGACAAGTATCGTCGGCGCGGGGCGCTTGACTTCCTCGTTCGCTGGACAGGGTAAGACACGCCACGAGTATGGAACTGTAACTGTACTAGCAGCAGGCTGAAAACACCAGAAAGTGTCCATTGGCATTGAAGAATGTTCTGTTGTGACTAATGAATGATCTTCATATACAACATCATGAGCATTGACTATTGTTGCTGCTTGTTTTATTGATGGATACATAGTTATTGACATGAGTTTGCGACGTTGTGCTCTGGTGCAGCTTGAAATTCGGCGGCAAGGTCGGCAAGGAGCGTGGTGCCGGACTCCATCGGCCGGTCATTTTCATGCTGCTCGTTCTACTGGGCATCATGAGCTTGATCATACTGGCCACGCGCGTTACCCACACGCCGACTCACGAAGCCGGCTCCCAGTTCGATCCACTCAACAACCCCAACGTTCATGTGCAGCAGAATTAAGCCCTCCTCGTCCGCCACAGCTCTGAGATCTAGGCTTGTCTACCGTGACTGTTGTTCGTCAATCACTTTGCTCGCTAACCAGTAGAGGTTGTCTTAGCAAATATCTCTCTACCTTACTTTGTAGGTTGCATTTAGAAATGATACTCTATTTGAAACAGCTGTCAGCACACGCATATTTGTGCTTCGCTGTCTGTACAATACCTCAGCCCCTTCTCCCGTCACTGTGTGTGCTTATGCTGATCGTGTTTGTGTTTGTTTTGTTCGGTGCCGCCACGGTAGTTGCACCTCCTCCGTTTTAAACTGTTCTCAAATTACTTTTGGTTAATTTGATACCATACTTCATTCTCAGTGCGTGTTTTGCACAACAATCATGTACATACGCAAATGTATGGACCAAATGGTCCATTTACGCTCGTCATGCCTACCACACGTGCGTTTACTAGCAGGCTAGCGCCAAAAGTCCGTAAAACCCCTAGGCCCTGGGGGTTTATGAACTCTTGCTACCGCATGACAAGCCTATTACTTGTATCTAACAGTTAAGTTAGCCAGACATGGCGGGTTTTCTTTAGTATTTTCACCTCGTGAATTTCTGGCACCGTGTACAAGTATCACACCAGTACCTTTAATATTATTGGTTTTTTTTATCTCTTTATAGGGATAGTTTCCTGCTTATTGGTCAACAGCCGGGACACTGATGTTGCACCATTGTTGTGTGATGGGGGGTGTCCAGCGTGCAGACACAGAGTCAGCGGTAATACGATGGACAGTGGACGTTTTGTAGTGAATGTGCATTGAACTGGCACACAAGGTCTCAGATTCAGAACAGCTCAGCATCAATTTATCGGGATTAATCGCGAGTAGCCAAACAAACCCAGAAAGCATGACTGCAGTGTATAGGGAAACCAATATCTGTCCAACTCGGATGGTGAGCCAATTAAATTATGGTGAAAAAGGAGAAGGAAAAAATGTTACGAGTTATGACTAACTGTCCACCAAGTTTTGTGCCATTTTGTCGCACTCGCTGACCGTATATAAGATCTGGTTACGTTGGTGGACAGTTAGTCAGAACGGTTTTTTTGCTCACTCTGCTCGGGATGGCCGATGAAACACACGAAATAAAAATGCAACGCTGCTCACACTGTACTTGTCTTTGATCATGACTCAATGCAGTATATCACTGGTCAGGCAGTATCTACCATGGTAACACCGGTACATGAATTATGCAGGGAGGGGGACAAGAAGTGGTGTGGGGTTTGCTCCTGGGCTACATATTCCAGTGGCTTCCGGGCAGCACCAATTTATGCATGTCTGCCTCTGGTCTGGGATCACCAAGTCATGGCAATTATCACGAGCTGCATAGACCACGGATCACATAGAACATCCGAACCCGAGGCCGAAACGCACATCGTTCTGGGTCTCCATACAATACATACTACGACTCACTGTCCCTGACCAACCCTGCACATATGCATGTGCAGTGCACCCATGTGTGCACATGCGCACAAAACGTACCCACACACGCACATAGACAATACCAGTGGCTGTAGTGAGGGGAGTGTATACACATGTAGTTATAATAGCAGTAAAGCGCTTCACTGAACATGTTTCATTTGAACTCTGAGTGCAGATACAATTTGTTACTTACAATTCAATAAAAATTAACTGTACAAGAGAGAAGTGCAAGCAAAATACTGTATTAAAAAAAAGGACAAGACGAACGACAAATACAGACAGCAACACAACTATGGGGCAAGCAAATCAGTCGAATAAAACCAAAATAAAATGATGCACAAGAACTAAGTGGAATACAGCACACACAACAGCCTAAACCTGACCTTGAAGAATTTGTGTGAGCGCCTGCTGTGTACCTGGCACAATGTCAACGCCCCTCGTTTTGAGCGCTACCGCCACGTTGCCAGCGGATGGGGAGAACTTGAACTCAGCCAGTATGAAGATGCCATTGACGTACTTGGCAGAGGCGTAGATCATCGTCTGCAGCTCAACATTCCGCTTGGCGATGATGAAGAAGTTCCATCTCTTTAGTTTCTCTTCGGCCGTCTCGACGGACATGGCACTGGAAATTACTGACGAAACTTCATTCGTGGATGGGATCTCCTTCCATGTGGTGAGGAAAGACTTGCGCTCCATCTCGCCATCTGGCATCCACAGCAAGTGGAACGGAACGTTGGCAGCAAAGTACACCACGTCAACGTTGGTCTTGACGGCAACCTGCAGCATGTTGAGAGGATCCATGCGTTGCACTTGGCCGGCTGTGGTGAGAGCGAGTGAGGCGGTCTCAGTGCAGTTGGGCATGACCATCGGTACACTGAGTGCTGCGGCTGGTGCAATGCCAAAACTGTTCTTGTTGAACTGAATGGCAAATCCACTGATCGGCTGCATAAGGCAGTTGGTGAACTTCAGCTCCATGAAAAGCTGTTCTGCCCGCCGTGAGAAGGTACCTTCGACACGCAGACCCTTGCCCTGCTGCTCCGCAAGCCAGCCTTCGTACTGCAGCGCGGGTGCGCCGTTAGGAACACCACCACTGAGAAGATCAACTTGTGCAAGAGCAGGAGCAGGAGCAGCAGGCTGCTCTGCCACTGGCTGAGCAACAGGAATGTCGGCTGGTGATTCGTCCTCATCACGGGTACTTGACTGTGTGGCGCGCTGCTCAGATAGACGCTGGACTGGCATTGAAGTTGAGCCAAACGTACTTGGAGGCTTGTGGTAGACCGATGCAAGAGTTGCAATGTTCGAGATAAGCTCATCCAACAAGCCAGAGTCGAGCAAGTCGGTCTCCTCGTTGATGCGTGGCCGATCGGTAAGAACAACCTCCTTTGCTGCCGCTGGGTCGGTGGACAGGAGACGCCAGTAGATGTAGCCACGATCACGCAAGTCCGGGTTGTCACTATCCTGCGTGGCCAAGCTGAGTACAGTTTGGACAAGATCCTGACCACTCGATGGCTGCTTGAGGAAAAGCTTGACAACAGCCGTCAGGATCTGCAGCTGAACTTGCACAGTCTCGTCAGAGAAAGAGTCGACAAAACTCGTCAGCAGCTCTCCAGCATTGTCGATGCGGTCAGCATACTCTCCCAGGATCCACACCATGGCACCACGCGCTTCGGGCTCATCAAGAACATCTAGGTTCTCGCAAAGTGTGGCGATAATGCCCTCGTACTTGTTGGGGAACTTTCGGAAGATATCCTTGATAACAACCACTGCTTCCTGCACCACATAATTCACTTTGGTTTCAATCAACTCCAGCAGCGTCTGGACAGCACGCTCCGTCTCACTGGACACCTTGATAGCACACAGACCGATGGCACGCACTGCCTTGCGCACAAAATCGATGTCAACTTCGGATGCATACTCCTTGAGCTCGGTTAGGATAGCGCGTGTATTTGTGTCATTGCACAAGCGCACAATCACGGCCAGCTTCTCCAGCTTGACGTAGATGGGGTCATTGTACTTGACAAAGAACACCTTGATGTCGCCACGCAGGACCTCCGGGTGCTTCTGCAGAATGAGAGAGATGTTGCGCAGTGCAACGTACTGGATTTCTGGATTACCGGCCAGCAGAGTAACCAGCGGCGGTGACAGCTTCTTCAGCATGGTGTCATAGAACTCTGATGTCTCATCCAGCATGGCCATCAGGCGGATAATGACCTTGACAGCCGACAGGACGACTGCAGCGTTGGCGTGAGCCAAGCGTGGAGCAACGCGCTCGATGATGCTCTTCGCTTCACGGTCATCGCCCGGCTGATAAAGCGACAGCGAGTCCAGAATGAACGTCTGACCCCACTCAGTGCACTCATTCAGTGCCGCTAACAGCTTGTTCACAAGTGTTGCATTCATTGCAAACGATTCAAGGCCTCTTCCACTACTATCTGAGATCTCAGCTAGGGATGCAGCAGCATTGGCTACTACCATGGGATTTGAATCAGATAGTAGCTCCTTGAGAAGCTCCAAAAATCCTTGATCTTCCACCAGGTCTGCATTGATGTCATACATCTTGGCAACGCAGACTGCTGCAGTCTTACGAACGTAGGGATCGGTGTCCTTGAGACACTTGCGCAGTGGGTCACACAGATACTCCGTGATTTTGTCAACACGAATGCAACCCATAGTCCGAACTGCAAGTGCTCGGAGAAGTGGGTTTGGATCATCACAGTCCCTTACGAACGTATTCACAGCCATAATCGCCATATCCGGCTGGGTCTTGGCGTAATTCATCAGGTACAAATACACTAACTTCTTCAATTCCAGGTCAGGAGTCTGCATGCAATTTATAACGTCAGGAAACAAGGAGCTAACATCTTTGCCAACTGTCATCATTGCAATTATCTTCTTCACGGCTTCACGCTTTTTGTCCCGCTTGTCACCGTGTAGCTCGGCCTTCAACTCAGCTATCTCACCCTTCTTGGTGGTCGAAAAGTACTTAGAGTCCGTCATGATGACGGTGTTGGGGAGTTTTACACAGCAAGAGCAACTTCACACAAGCTTTATTGCCTTGCCCTACTCCTACCCCAAGGGGACGCGGTTCGAAGACGTATCAAAATTAGGATAGGGTCTTCCTGGGCTCAAATCTGCAGCGCTGCAACCAGCGTAGATCTGGTGAAAAAAATCAGCAGTGGCCATTTTTTCACGATCTCTGACTTTGTGTTGCCATGAGGATAGCTCATGCACTTCAGCTAGCGAGTAGAAAAGGTGTGCTTACCGTTCATGTATGACGTCTAGCGTGTCATAGCGCCTCAAACGGATCCTTATCTTGTCACATCTTCGCACAAAAAAACGACATACGAGTTGTCGTACGCGCCTCGAAGGCTGCGCACCAAGACCAGGAGACGCACCCCCAAAAGAAGATCAAAGAGATAAACAAGGCAACAATGCCAATCATTGAATGCCAATGGGGTAATAATAATGCATCGTCTTTTTTGTAAAGCAATGGTTATAGACAACGTGTCTGAATAGCGGTGTCGTTAGGTCTTGCCATGTGAACACAATAACAGAAAAGCTGACAGGATCACTTTTCTAAATGTACGGCACAATCATCATACAGTACCGGTACGATGCCCTATCCCTTATAATATAGAGGGCCGGGTTCCCGGGCCACTGCCGCTCTCCGCGACACTTGGCTGCATGCTGCGGAGCAGCGCGGTTCCACTGACACTCACCATTCGCGGTACCGCGGTTGTGCTCGCATGAAATCAAAAAATCCTCATGTTCTGGCCTGCGCAACGAATTAAAATTTGATTTTTAAAATTCTCGCGTATAAAACCGGGCAAAGTATGGAAAACAGGCCAAGCCGCGACCGCGCCTTGCAGTTTTTGATCAAGCTGCAACACGAAAGCTGGTGGTGAGCTGCGACCTCGCTGCACCTCAGTGCTTCCAAACCGTCCGATTTTTCGGACAGTGTCCCGAATTTTGAAGGCTCTTCCGAAAACCGGTCCGAAAAGGGAAACGTCCAAAAAGCAGCCAAAATGTCGGAGATCATTACTTTCCTATGCAGAAGTCCTGTACTTTCACTTTTTAGCGCAACTGAAGGCACAAATCACTGTACATTTGCTTCTAAACAGGCTAGCGCTTGGCTGTGGTCGAGGAGTGTGGAAGTGCAAAGTAACATGCCTGGATCAGGCTGGATGGCATCTACGCTGACAGTCTGTACCGAGTCAGTGTGCGACCACACTCATCATCACAAAATTCATGACAACTCCGGGATTACCATGGCAACGAAGCGAAATTTCATGGTGTTTTAGGCGATATTTTGAATTCTCTGTAAAAAAATTGCCAAGGAGAAAAATTCTTTGCAGCCTAGAGAGCGTGTGTGGGCAGGCGTGTGTTTACCGCCATATTGCCAGGTGTGTCTTTACCACCATATTTATTAACCTCTTTCTTTGTGTTATGGCATTTCTGTCGCCGAGGAAGCTTTGTACGCCTTGACTGCATACTTCGCTACGGAAAAGTCAGAAGAAAAAAATGTTTATCACCACCAGGACTCGGACACCCTCTAACCACTGAGCTATTATATGGTGTAGCTGTCATCCCAGCAGAGACCCTTCCACATTTTCTTCAGACTTCATGTACTTCGTGAACAAATTGCTTGAGTGGATAATGCGGGCTTGTATGCTATGCCAACGGTATTGCGACACTTGATAACTTTGAAAGGGGTGATTAGCGGCGAAAGTCTGCTAGAAATAGATTTTCTAAAAGATCATGGTTTTGGGTCGTGACTGATTCGAGTGGTCTTGACCTATCCGAAGAGACTGCAGCACACGGCTCCACAATTGAACCGTTTCAAAATCGGTCATTTGAACCCAAAGTGTACTGTTTGTGTGGATCTTTACCTCTGTGGGCTGTGTCCCAGTGATGTCCGCATGGAACTTGATGCAGCACACTCAGCATGTCATGTGGGGAGTTCGGGTAGCATTTGACGGACGATTAGTAGACCTTTCGTCTAGGGGTCAAACGGGTGTACCTTTAACTAACGAACGGGCAATTTTCTTAACGGGCGGGTTAATTAACGGGTACCCTTTAGCGGCCCATGTTTAATTTTTTGCGCAATTTTCACATAAATCAAGATTTTAATTCATCTGTGCTCGGGTTGCATTTTGATATCACATTATGATTCGCAAATCGATTGGTGTCTGATAGTTGCAGGAGTAGATCTACTAGGTGCGAAAATGCAACAACAATGCAGACATCCAGCGTGGAGTTGTAAATAATTGACTCCCGCCTGGAATACACGATACCAGCAGTGTTGCTCCGTACTGCCTGGTTCATCAAAATCCAAACGGGTACCCTTTTACTAACGGTACCTGAGATTAACGGTCGGGTACCCGGTACACCCCTTTGACCCCTACTTTTGTCTACTAAGACCAAAGGTGGCAAGGCCAATGCGGTGCACTCTTTGGACCCTGGCGCTCTCATTTCGGGGTACTGTGGACGTATGGCACTTGCGGCAAATGTATCATCGGCAGAAGAGTGATGACCCTGCGTACACAGCAGTGCTCATAATCATTTACATGTAACAGTTACCGTATTATCTCCAATATAAGCACAGTCTCCAATAATAGCACGTCTCCAATAGTAGAACACCTTGGGGCGGCATTCAAAAAATAAAGTGCTCAGTCTCCATTATAGCACACTGTCTATCAGTACCTGGTAAAATGCATGTACCGTATTATCTCTAAAATGCAGTACCGGCGAAAAAACCCTGAAATGTGTGTGTCTGACATGAATTTGGCATGGCAACATGCCTCTGAAATGAGGTTGAAATAATAATGGAACAGTCTCCAATAAAGGAATGTCTCCATTAATAGCACGGGGCGGAGGTACATTGAAAAATAAGGACCGTGCTTATATTAGAGATAATACGGTATGTACCCCAATGCTGCGATCACAATGATGACTATGCATAATAACTAGAGTATATAACCCCCCTGGGGGGTTATAATATACTCTTGTAATACCCCCCCCCTGGGGGGGGGGGTTATATACCGTAAAGTCGCGGATAAAAGCCGGGCTTAAAAGCACATAAGCCGCTTTCTGCATCAGGCTTCAATGCAAACCAGGCTTGTATGCAAACCATGCTTATATGCACCACTGATATTTTTGCCAGGCTTGTATGCACATCGGCCGATCCGGGCTTGCATAGAAGCCAGGCTTCTACGCGCGACACACGTAGATTTACCACTGACTACCGGTATGGCGGCAGTTTTACTATGCACTGTACATAGCGCATCCACTCTTGACCTACCCGATCCGCGCTTGCATAGAAGCCAGGCTTCTACGCGCGACAGGCTTATATGCATTGACCCGTTTGATTTTCAGGCTTCTATCCGCGATGTGCTTGTATGCAAACCCGGCTTTTATCCGCGACTTTACGGTACTCTTGATAATAATTACTAATTAGAACAGTAGCATAGGTACTTGTACATTATGATTATTAATAGGTACGTTTCTAGAAGATCGAGCCACGTGTTAGATATGTTCTACTACTCGTCATCACTATTAGTCATGTCCTGCTGGCGCTTCTCAATGTGTTGCCTAGACTCGCCCTTACCACAGAACTGTAATTGATTGTCTTGTCTTTCCGTCTGCCGGTTTCCATTCAGCATATTTATAGGGTTACTAGTGACTTTCCTTGCAGCAACGTGCGCGCTTGCTCCTGCTGACCTTTGCTCGCGCTCTGTTTGCCGCTGCCTGCTCGATGCTTCTCTTCGCAGCTGCTTGCTGTAGACTTCAGCTGGTTTAAGTTCGCTGACTCGAGGTAGAGTCTGGCAGTTGGGTAGAGTTTTATGTGCAATAGAGTTGTTGAGTTGAGTTTATTAGAGAGTTTCCATTACCGCTCAAGCGGACTTGTCCGCTTGAGCCGGGTTTTGCATTTTGCAGTTCCTTACTTTTCCTTTGCATTTCCACTTTTACTATAATTATCGGACCTTTGTGCTCCGCCACCCTAATTTCTCTGTGCGCTGGGTCTGAGGTACGCTTGAGTGGAATGACCAAGAGGCGCACATATACTTTGTGCAAACAGGCTTGGGATAACTCACACGTAGGGACGATTGGCCGACCACGACAGAAGTGATTTTCAATTGGTCCGTGCGGCATGGTCTTTCATTTGCGCATGATATGGCAGTTACTTCAGTACTGTACAGAACCACAGCAGTAAAGATGCGTTGGTGGCCAAAGGAAAAGAGTGAGTCTGGTCAAGGCCTGACCAGCTTTCTCTTAGTTAACAGGCAGGGTAAAAAAATGAGGCTGCCATTCCTGGTCTAGCCTTTCAGTATTCCTCCCGTGACTGTGAGGCAGATTTGACATAACAGCATAACACGTCCAGTGCTGCCAACCAACTGGGTCTGTTTTGCGTTCTGTGACTTCCTGTATTTTGTAGTGTTTTTGCATACATGTACTACCAATGTACGGCCATGTTCATTGCTTGCATTGTTTTGTTTTTGTTTTTGTTTTTTACACTCCTACGCTTGTCGGTGGCTGGATTTGCTAGTGCAACATGTGTGACTTGTACCACGGCATGATATCGTTTTGTGCTACATGTACTCGAAGCATGGTATGCACTCGCTTTGGCACGGGGATGTTAATCGCTCAGCTTGTGCTTGCCATGCTTCTACATACATAGCTGTAGCTGATCTTCAATTTTCAAAGTACCACGATTACTAACTAACTGTTAATTTGTTTGGATAAGTACAGTGCTGCTCAATGAAATCCAGTCGTGTCACTCAAGTTTGCGCCTTGCACCATTTCGCAGCCCAGTGTTCGCAGGTCTATGGCAGCGCAACGCCCGGCGCGTACTTGAGTGACGCGGCTGGATTTCATTCAGCAGCACTGTATTAGCAAGAGTTTACAACTCTGTATACCCTTTCTATGGGGTCGGGGTGACGACGAAAACTAACATCACATGGTGCAGTGTTCCCGTTGTACGTTTCCAGCCCGTTTTAGCAAGCAGCAGAGTAATAAAAATAGCACTCCCTGACAGAAAATCACTCCGCTTATGCACTTCCCCAGCATGATCATGGCAGATATTCGGATGGTCTTTATGCACGTTGTACAGTTGTACGAAGTTCTGCACTAGGGCCGTAGGTGTGTACATACCTGGTTGGGTGTTCATTGTGTGCTATACATGTGCATTTAGCCTCATTATTCATGGCAAACAATCGCCTTTTCCAGCTTCTTCACTTCGGACAGAACTAATATCAGTTACTGCATCTTTGTCAGAAAAAGGTTTCAGGGCCCATTTCTTAGTGGAAATAGCAGTAAATACAAAAGGGTCCTGCACATTCAACACCCAACCGGGTCTACGGGATTCTACGAGATTGTACGATATTGTACGGGATATCGTGCATCTGTACAACGTGCATACGGATTATTGCTCGCATGGTATCCTTCGGTGTACGTACATGTACATGATTGTAGTATGAAACGTACCTCAAAACACGTGATGTGAAGTTTAGCCATGGGAGACCCCATAGAGAGTTGCACACTCTTGGTAGCCGATTTATTCAGTATTTACTCTTGGTATTAGGCTATTACTAGCGACTTCAATCACGTGACCAAAAGGCAGAAATCCTTCGTCGCACGAATGTATGGTGCAAGCATGGCGTGCACGGAACAATTTTTCTCTCGACGTTCTACGCCTGCCTACGCGTTATTCATGTGCCCAGCGCCTTCGATTTTTACATGATGGGCAAGCACACACGAATAGCTTTCCAACGGTGTGTCGCATGTCAAGTCATCGATTTTTGGATATATCGCTCCGCATTTTTAGTTTTCAAAGCAAACTTTCGGCATCTCAGCTACCTTGCCCGTCAATGACCGAGTCACCATCGTGTTCAGAGCCCTCGAATTAGTTTAGATGGGTTCATGGTAAGGTTCTCCTCCGTAGCCGTTTTTAGCAGTTTGAAGAATTTGTGCGCAGCGGCTGAAGTCGGCTATGGAGTGCACTATTTGACGGGCTCTGCGTGACAGAGCGAGCAGACCTTTGGCTTGTAAATCTGCTAGTAATGATTATGTTCTTCACGTCAAGATTCTGGAGGTGCTTGAGCAGTGAGGAGGTGATTAATTCAATCCATCGAAGCAGAGCACGTCCCGTCCAACATCTACATGTACGACGGTTTCTCCGTCACCCTCCAAGAACACCAAAAACCCGCATATCGCGCATACATTCACTGTGTATGCATGATATTCATGAGGTCCGGGAAACCCACTTTTGTGCCATTGCTCTGCATACAATTGCATGCATGGCCTCCGACGATTGCATACCCACTTTGGGGCCTGATATCTCCGGTTTGGGACAAGATATACCCATGAAATTTTCTGTATGTGTTCTGCAGAGGTTTCTCTTTCCAGTCGTGTAATTTGTTGGCCCTAATTCCGATTTTAGAATTTTGGACTGAAGTCGCTACTATTAGTATTACTTATTAGCTAATTTAGCTTGATGACTAACAGGCTCACAGCGAAATGTATTATCAGTTACAAGTCAGGGTGTCACATACGGTGCCACAGACTACACAACACAGGACACACGGTGTCACACTCAAAACGTTGTTACTCACCCGTACTGAAGGCTGTCGGTAGTCAAGTGGTCCTTGTCTTGTCATCCACAGCTATAGCTCTTGCTCATGCTCAGTAGCCTGTATAGTAGTTAGTGTTACGGAGGAGCATCGCCCACGTGCGTCTTCAACACCAGTCCTGATCAAGCAGCTGATGCAGTGAGGCCCTAGCCCTAGGCCAGCTAGGATCACAGATAGACCACGGCAGTCTGCTTGCTACCGCTAGCTAGCTGCTCAGACGCTACACTGCAGCATGCTTCATCCTTTCCACCTTTCACTAACTTTGTACAAGTAGACAGTCTAGTTCTCCGCCGGTGTCGTCGTCCCCGGACGCGCTTCCGTTGGTTTGGTCTGTGCTGGCTGAGACATGACGATGTTGCTCCGTCGCTCTAGCTCTGCACGCCGACTCTAATCGACTGCGGGATCGACCGCTCCGGCGTTGTCAGTGCAGTAGACACGCCGTCACGGTGTCGTTACCTGGTTACCCGATCGGCAAAGCAGCTGGTAGTACGAGCATTTCCTCCTCGCTGAACTGGAGCTGAAACTCACCACCGGCACCCGGCAACGATTATGTCGACGCCCGCCGACCCAGACGGCCTCCAGTATCCTCAGGGAACGCTGAAAAACTACGACATACTCCTGAAAAGCATGTTGATTGGTGACAGCGGGGTGGGAAAGAGCTGCTTCATGGCCAGATTCGTTGGTGGACATGTCAACAACACACACATCGCCACAATAGGTAAGACAAAAGTCACAAAACATCTAGTATAGAATGATTCGAAGATGGATCACCGGTGTAGATCGGGTGCAGTACGCTGCGACGAGTCAGTCAAACACACAGAATGATCTCTGTACTGTACACGGTAAAACCTGTTAAAGCGACCACTCGGATAGGGCGACCACCTGCAGGTCACTGAAACCAGGATCAAGGGATGCTATTTCCAGTCAGGCTGTGTTTAGTAACTGTTTACATGAGAAACTTCAACCCGGGTCGAGTTCACCCCGGGTCGAGTTCACCCCGGGTCGAGTTCACCCCGGGTCGAGTTCACCCCGGGTCGAGTTCACCCCGGGTCGAGTTCACCCCGGGTCGAGTTCACCCCGGGTCGAGTTCACCCCGGGTCGAGTTCACCCCGGGTTGAAAGTCTGTACGATAGACAAAAAAAGGTGAGCGTTTACGTGAAGACAGTTGACCCGGGTCAAATACTGATATGCCGCCAAAAGTCCACTTCTAAAGTCCTGTATGGTCACGTGAATCCTTTCGCGCGAAATTTGCATATGCAGTGCTGTTCAAACCTGGTGCGAGATACGCACAGAAGTACGTTAGTACGATTTCTCGATTTCAACAGCCCCTACAGCCCCTCTCGTTGTCAGGAAATGTTTGCTTGTGCTACTTCTCATCCAGTTGACTTCTTATTATGACTTTGTACGTTATAATTTTGTTGAGCTCCGGTTTTCCCCTTCATTCTAACTCAAGTGCAGTTTAGCGTGTATTGGCTTGTGATTTCCTTTCTTCTGTTTGCTTGGCATTTTATCGCTCCACAGGTACCCCCGGTCTCAGGTGCTCTCACATTTGTGCAATTGTTGATTTTGGTCCTGAATTGTCCTCCCTGTTGCTTTGCTACCGTCCTCCTCCTTCCTCCACCTTTTTTTCTTTTCTTAATTGGCCTCATTATGGCATTCGCTTCCATGTAATTGGGCTTGTAGCCCGTGTGTACTTGCGAATTCAAATAAAAAAAATATACATACAGTCAGGCTGTGTTTAGTAACTGTTTACATGAGAAACTTCAACCCGGGTCGAGTTCACCCCGGGTCGAGTTCACCCCGGGTCGAGTTCACCCCGGGTCGAGTTCACCCCGGGTCGAGTTCACCCCGGGTCGAGTTCACCCGGGTTGAAAGTCTGTACGATAGACAAAAAAAGGTGAGCGTTTACGTGAAGACAGTTGACCCGGGTCAAATACTGATATGCCGCCAAAAGTCCACTTCTAAAGTCCTGTATGGTCACGTGAATCCTTTCGCGCGAAATTTGCATATGCAGTGCTGTTCAAACCTGGTGCGAGATACGCACAGAAGTACGTTAGTACGATTTCTCGATTTCAACCCTCCCCCGAAGTGGAGGGTTGAAATTAACCCGGGGCGAAATTTCAACCCGGGTCAAGCGCAATGCGTCATGTAAATGCGCCATTCATTTTGTGTACAAGGCGGGTTGAAATCTGACCCGGGTCGAACTCAACCCGGGTTGAAATCTGACCCGGGTCGAACTCAACCCAGGTTGAAACCTCTCATGTAAACACATCCTCAGATGACCCTGGATAAGGAGACCACCTGGGAACAGAGACCATGTCTAGCTAGAAGGTCCTTTGCGGAGCAGTCATCTTAGACAGGTTTCACTGTGCAATATGTACACAAGGATGTGCTGTCGGCACACTGGTCGACATCCTGGCTAATGACGCTTATCATTCTTATGAGTTATGACTGCACACTAGCATGGACTACAGTACAGTAGGAGTGGGATGCACACATGCATGCACACGCGAACCCAGTGGACTGTGCTGAGGCATGATATTAATTATATTTTGCATTGGAAGACCAGCAATTATGGAGTCAAGGTTATTGTTTCGCGACGGCTTTGTTGCTCTGTTTGTCTTATGAGCGAGAAAAAAAAAGAAAAAAACTACTGCAACACCGTGATTATCTCAGTAGCTGTCAGTACCTCCGGGCCACTCAAGGGACCTTAGTGTGTGGTTCCCGCATACAGGTGACCCTCTTATCCAGGATCATTTAACTGGGAATAGCATCACTTGTTCCTGGTTGATGGTATTGGTCCTCTAGGTTTTACTATACCCCAATCATTGCTCTCTGCTGTGATCTGCTTGTTTTCTGCGCCTGGCGTCAATTCGTTTTGCCAGGCATTGACTTCAAGATGCAAACCGTCACCGTGGACGGTGTGCGTGTACGAATGCAAATCTGGTCAGTAACCATGGATGATCTATATCTGCTTATACAGTGGCTTGTGATCTCGGTGGATTGCAGTGCTGTGTTATAAGTTGAAACTTTTTCTTGAACACACACACATTCCTCCTAATATAGCCCGCACTAATATCACTGCATGTTACATCCTGCACTAATATCACTGCATGTTACATCCTGCGCTAATATCACTGCATATTACATCCTGCACTAATATCACTGCATGTTACATCCTGCACTAATATCACTGCATGTTACATCCTGCACTAATATCACTGCATGTTACATCCTGCGCTAATATCACTGCATGTTACATCCTGCACTAATATCACTGCATGTTACATCCTGCACTAATATCACTGCATGTTACATCCTGCGCTAATATCACTGCATGTTACATCCTGCTCTAATATCACTGCATGTTACATCCTGCGCTAATATCACTGCATGTTACATCCTGCGCTAATATCACTGCATGTTACATCCTGCGCTAATATCACTGCATGTTACATCCTGCGCTAATATCACTGCATGTTACATCCTGCACTAATATCACTGCATGTTACATCCTGCACTAATATCACTGCATGTTACATCCTGCACTAATATCACTGCATGTTACATCCTGCACTAATATCACTGCATGTTACATCCTGCGCTAATATCACTGCATGTTACATCCTGCACTAATATCACTGCATGTTACATCCTGCGCTGCTAAAATTATCTACAGTATCTGCAGTCGTGGCCAAAGAAATCCAACCCATTAGTCAAAGCAGCGCCGCGCTTCCATTGCAAGTACAAATGCATTATCCACGGTCCGAACACCCATCCGCGGGTCCCAGGGGCCGCATGAGTCTTGGTGCTGCTTTCGCCAATTGGCCCGGTCGGATTTCTGTAGCCACGACTGTATGATACTGCTTTTGGGTGTGTGTGTGTGTGTGTGTGTGTGTGTGTGTGTGTGTGTGTGTGTGTGTGTGTGTGTGTGTGTGTGTGTGTGTGTGTGTGTGTGTGTGTGTGTGTGTGTGTGTAGGGACACAGCGGGTCAGGAACGATTCAACTCTCTGACGGATCAGTACTATAAGCGAGTAAATGTGAGTAAATAAATCACCACGTATTGCTCGAGAATATGAATGAGCGGCTTCACCAGAGTTTACTGGTAGAGCATTGCTGGCCATCAGCGAGTTTGCATGGTTCAAGTCCTGGTGGTGGCAGTCAATGTTATTCTTTGTCTTCAGACCTATACCGCTTCAATTCCCTCCAACTTATGAACACCGTACCGTGCTGCTACCCACATTCAACTGGGAACTTGTGGCCTGGCACAATGGGTACATGGATGTGGCTAATGGGGTTTCTCGGCACTTGTGCCAGTGGTTGTGAGACTTGTCCACTCACCCCCACTGTTAGGCACTGCATCTGCCGCTAGGGTTTACCGGGTGTTAGCGGCCGTCGTGAGTTCCCTTTGGGAACGGCCACGATAATTTACTTACTTTCTTACTTATGAACACTACTGAAATGTCACTGAGCATTTAATTGAAATATACCCCATGGCCCAGTGCATTAGTACGTACCGGTACAATGTGTTCCAGCACCACTCCTTACCAACTGTGTGTATGTGTGTGAGTGCGCTGGTGCGCGGGTCTGTGTGCTAATGTGTGTGAGTGTTTGCATGGGGGTATTGTGGTGTGTGCGTATGCATGTGTGCCCTACTTCTGCAGGGAATCTTCTTAGTTTATGATATCACCGACGTTACATCATTTCACAACGTCCGGCGTTGGATGGATAGTATTTCAGAGGTTAGGGCATTAGATAGGTGTGAAATCGTTTTCATCTGTCAGACTGCACAGGCAATCTGAGACCTAATTAATGATATCACCATGAACTACCAAACCCATCCAAGCCATTTTTCAAGGAAAGTGATAGCGTAGACGCCTCCCTTCTCTCTCTCTCTCTCTCTCTCTCTCTCTCTCTCTCTCTCTCTCTCTCTCTCTCTCTCTCTCTCTCTCTCTCTCTCTCTCCTTCCTTCCCGAGTCTCTCTCTCCCTCCCTCTCTCCCCCCTCTCTCTCTCCCCCCCCCCCTCTCTCTCTCTTTCTCCCTCCCTCTCCCTCTCTCTCCTTCCCTCTCATCCTCCTCCAATCATCACCACCACCAGCACTACCACAATAAGACCCATGTTACCATTGGTTACCATGGAGTGCAATACATGCACATGTATTACTTTCTCCTCAGCAAAATGCCTCCCATTCCAGCATACCAGACTTGATAGCAACATTCTCGATCAAGTTCAATACCGTAAAAGTCCGTAAATAAGTACGTATTTACTTTCGAATTTAGTGACCACATCCGTACTAACTTTCGGGCGGGTACTGACTTTCGGGCACGAACTAACTTTCGGACCTGACTTGTGTGTAATGGAGAAGTCATTTGTCATGTTCATGTACATGCTACGTGCTGCATGTGCGCATCGTACCGGTACTTATTTCGGGCAGTATGTTTATCGGGCTTGACTTGATTTCAACAGACAGAGCCAAAAGAATGAAGGGGGTATTTCTTTCGGGCAGGTACTTATTTACGGACTTTTACGGTAGTTGATTAAAACATGGAAATCTACTGTGGACAATTCAAAAATCCACTTCTTTTTCATTGATTAAATATGCATTCAAAAATGTGATACAACTTACAAGCAAGCAACAAAAATGGTAAGTAGGTGGCACAAAAGAAGGTGAGAAAACCAGAATGTGACAACTGTGAAGTGAGACTTGCTTGTATTTAAGTTGTATCACATTCTTTTTCATTTTAATATATTTTCAATTGTTCATGCAGAAAGCCGATCGTGATGTGAGGACAATGATCATCGCCAACAAGTACGACCTGGCACGCCTACGTGTGGTCAGTCGCAAGGAAGGAGAGCGGGTGAGTTCAACGGGAACTCAACAGGAATACCGTATTGACCCGCATTTAATATATAGGCGAGTTTTCGCCATATTTGTCATTTTTGCATGTCGATTGGTCTCCGCATATAGGTGCATGCGCTTGTAATTGTGTTACCAATATGGACTGTGGACATCGCACATTAAACTCTGTAAAGCCGGACGGCATCATGGTGGCATCAATGTGTTCACTTATAAGCCCACACGCTTATATGTGAGGGTGCACTAACTGCATGTATACCCGGATATAGGCACATGCGCTTTCAAGTACAGTAAAACTTGTCTAGGTGACCACTCTGATAAGGCGACCACTCTGATAAGGCAACCACCTGTCCTAAAAGACCACTAAAACAACGACCAATGGATGATATCTCCAGTCAAATGACCCTGGATAAGAAGACAACCTGTACACGGGGACCACATTTTGAAGGTCCCCTGAGGGGTCGCCTTTGATAGACAAGTTACAGTACTATGTATGCATGTGGCATTTCGTTAGCTGTGCATGCAGCCAACCGCCTGCAGTTGTTCAAATAGCTCTGCTCTGTGGAGAGGCTTTGGCCGGGTCCGGTAATAGCTATGATACTGTGCTTGTGACCAGCTACCAGCATCCTGCACTGCTGTTTGTTCTCTTTCCTGGCCGGACACATGTAGCTTGCAACAGAGTATGGAGTTCCGTATGTAGAAGCGAGTGCAATGGAAGGCATCAATGTGCAAGAGGTAAGCAGGAGCCATGACGTTACATGCCTTGTTTTGTGGGAAAGTATTACTCGGTTGAACCAAGGAAAGGGACATTTTAGCCTTTATATAGAATTTATTTGGGTAAAGAAACACACCGGCTGCTAGCACACCCCATGTTGACAACACACATCGTAGCAATGTGTTTATGTGTATGTGTGTGTATGCACAGGTACACATGCTTGTGTGTGCATGGGGGGGGGGGGGGGGGCGCTGGTCTTTCAAGTTATGCTTCAAAGTATTCTGTGCAGTGTATATGTGTATTTGTTTAGTCTCCTGATAATTGCATCACTGCATGTGGCTTGGGAGTTGAGGTAGCTAGGTTGACATTCCACGGAACCCTACGTATGGCAAGGCTCTACAGTCCTGAATTTTTCCCCACTGCAACGATGTCTAGTTGGCACTTTCATTCTGCAGATTGATCTGGTGTGATGATTACTCTGTGTATCTGCTCATGCATATGCTGTACTGTCTGCCACGTGCTAATTACTGATCCAGGCAGTCCATAAGCTATGTCGACTACTACTGAGAAAGGTAAAGTCCATTGCACACACTCACATACATACATGTGAGTACGCACACCGACATGCACGCACTCATGTAACCACATGCATGGGCAACATTTGCTGCTTCCCAGCGCTACAGTGCTTTGTAGCACGAGCACACAACCCACGAGAGCACTAGGGTGGTGTAACTTGAAGCGATGATTGCTGATACGCAACGCCACTGTTTTAGGCTTTTAGCAGCCCCAAAGGGCAAGAATGCATATCAGACGAACGATTTTATTGTGAACTCGGATGGAGGGCCAAGGGTAAATTTATAGTAAAGTATAGTAAACTTGTAGTTTCTTGGTCCTTTTTCTTTACTATGATTTTATTTTGGTACTTGTAATTAAGACGGGTACATGCGGTTGCCGTATTGTCCGCATCCTGACCGTGTATCAACTTTACTTCTCACTTTTTCCCGTCCCTTGTAGAAGGACATTGGTGCTGGAAGGAAGAAGTCTCTGAGTGGCTATGAAGACATTGATCAATCCGAACAAACCACCCTAGTGCTGGAAGCAGATGCCGAGAAGGAGGCAGGCTGTAGCTGCTGACCAGTTCTGTGAGTGCTGTGTAGTGGAATGGTAGTGACATGCCGTATGAATCACCAGTCCTGATCTCAGCTCGGTGACATGTAACGACTAGGAATAACAGACCGTACTCACAAGCCACTGCCACTGCCACCCAGACCAGAAGTGAGTGCCGGAGAACTGCAGCATGGACATGCATGCTACTCGTTGTCTCCATGACGCGGATCACAGCCCGTGTACACAACAACAACACCATGATGTCGGCATCTATTATTTATGCGTGGCCATGTCACCTCAGATCGACACCCATGAATACCTGTATCAACTCAGTTGAAGGCACTCATCCGCCTGTCTTGTAGACTGTACATCATGCTCTGCAGCAGGTTACATCATGTCTATGACCATCACAATCATCGGATGTTTGCTAAAGTCTATGTCGCACCGGCACACTAGCCCTTGAGTGTTTCATAAGAGAATGCGCCGTTGCGGCATGCATCTGCAAACTGTCCTGTTCAAAAAGTGTGCAGTGGTGATCGAATTTGCTTCGATAATAATAGACGTGACTATATTTTCTAGAACAAATTCGACGTGTCTCCATTTCTTCAATGTAGTACGTGCATCTGCGCGCTCCACACCAGTCCAAAAGAACAGTGAGATTTTGTTATCTATTATCCAAAATTTTACCGTTATGTCTGATTTTAGTCCTGAACTATTGTACAATCTGCGGTTGTCAGTGGTTGAATGCCTCCTGAGGGAATGAGCTTGCGTAGTTGCTGTTTTGTCATTGTTGATATCATTGATTAACGATAATGTTGTCTCTTTTATTTCCTGACAGTGAAGTTAATTATATCATCTGCTTTGACTCTTCATCGGCCTACATTTGCATGTAGCTACTGTAACGTTTTGACTGTTGTCAGTGACGTGGTGACCTGGTGACCTGGTGACATCGTGTATTCAATGATACGATGTCATGTAGTCGGTTCTACTTACTAATTTAGTTACTTGCAGCTTGTGCATGTAAAGTGCCTTTCTTGCCCGTCTGTTCTAACGGCTTGCGGCAACCAACCACTACAGAAAGTAGTCATACCGACTTTGTGCCCTTTACCACTGAAAGTCGTATGCGTGTGTGTGTGTGTGGTGGGGGGAGGTAGAAGATCTGGCCAGACATAAAGCATGGGGAAGGGCAGTTCATGATACATTCCAGAACCTCGTGCAACTCATTTAAAGTTAATAATTAACCTACCAGAGCCATGCAAATTGGATTTTTCGTCAGTAAAAAATAAGTTCATTTCCCGTCTGATACTGTATCAGTACGCAGTGTACGCTGCACTGTTCATATGAAGACATTAGTTATGTGGTCCTGTCACCAGGTCACAGTGACTGTCATGGTGTCACTCTCAGCTCTGTCAAAAAGTGATCGCTGCTCTCTCACGCGTCTCAGGCGACCGTGCTCAGTTTTCGACACTTTATTCGGACAGTAGATCTATCGAGTATCGGTACCCTGATCCTGCGTTGGTTGGTAATGTGAAGTCTGAAGTAGTGAAGAGGCTCAGCGCAGGACAAGATTATCTTAGCCCAGACCTATTTGTAACACTGACCAGGTTGTAGAACAGATCGTTGATACGGTCCGGTTTTCGTCCGAGGAAGACAGTGAGGGCCGAGGGGCTGGGTAGCTAGTGATACTATTTCATCGCTTCTTCATTCAATCCCCGCCGGTTGCCAACACTAACAGACGCCGACACAGTTCATCACCAGCCTGCCTCATCATGAGCACATTTGCCATCGCCCGAAGACCAGCATGCCTGGCACGACCTTGGTTGCGGCTGCGGGGCAACACGAGGGTAGTGATCGGTGGTGCGGGACTGGGAGTTGACGCTGGCAGTGGGGTGATCGGAAGCCAGCGACGTCATTTGGCTTACAATGCTGGCTCGACAGAGCTGACCACGAACGTGCTCAGCTACCATCAACACAAGGACTCTTACATTCGCGATGTGAAGCCGACAACTAACCAGGTGAGCACTTTGCATTTGGCCCGGTCTTTGCCACGGTTTCAAGTTTTTTTGGACAGGAGCTTTGGCGGAGATCGAGAACTCTTGCTCCATTTGAAGCGCTGCTGCTCGCATTTTACAAAACGCCCAGAACTCGCCTGAGGTGAACTACTCTCGCCAATCTTTGCCTAGCAGTCAATCCTCGGTAGTATAGTGGTAAGTATCTCCGCCTGTCACGCGGAAGACCCGGGTTCGATTCCCGGCCGGGGAGGACATTTCTTTTTTTCTTCTTTTCTTGAGTCTACAGTTTTAGTGCAAATGGGGTCTTCAGCCTTCAGGGCTTCATAGCAAAAGTAAAGCTCCCAGGAGCTAATTTTACTCTTGTTCACAGCCATGACCTCTGTTATAACATGACGTTGTTATAGGAGTCACGGTCGCACCAACACATTTTTTGGAGGGGGGGGGGGGGGGGGGAGAGCAGGGCACAGGACCTAGAGACTGAAAGATAGAAATACACCAAACAACCATGAGTACAATGTAAATGTGCCTTTCCCTTTCTTCAAAAATAATACTTTAACCCTTTAAGAGCCACAGGAAAAATTCAAAATTTTGCATTTTTTCGTGTTCCTTGGATCATAGCTTCAGTTCTACTCACGCAATCCTCACAATCTAGGGCTTCCTGGAAAGGTCTCCGTGAGAGGAAGAGAATGAGGTCGATAATGATAGCCAGCACACCGTCTATCCAGCGCTAGATCGCAGCGACAGTACGAAATATGCCCCAAATGCGTCCAATTGCGTCCCGCTCCAGATATTAATTCTACTCGATCGTGGAGTTCCAATTTTTTCGCTGTGTACTCTTGACAATATCAACAGTGAAACCCGTGCAAATTCGAGTAAACCAGCGTGCCGAAAAGTCTCAAAGTTCTCAATACTAAAGTCGCACTGCGCGCTTTTGAAATTGCCGCGATCGCGGCTCAACTTACGAGTGATTTATCTCAGGAACCGGTGCTCGCAGCGCTTCGCGGATTGTTTTTCCCGACAGGTGAGAGTTTTCTCTTTGCCCTAGATATTTCGATCACTGGATTCGAGCGAGATTGGACTGAGTTACGATCTTTTGAAGTTTTGCATTTGAATGCGTCGTTTACGACGCATTCAAGTATGGGGCGGCTCTTAAAGGGTTAAGTACTTCTATAGGAACACTGCACTGCATACTAGTGCATATTATTCACACATATCCGCCGGATGAGTACGCGTGGCCCATGCACCATGGGGACCCACAAATACAAACCAGCATATGTTCCCTCAGCAATACAAGCAAGCAAGCAAGCAAAGATAAATGAGAGCCCAGGCAGCGAAAACAAAACGAAGAGAGATGAGGACATAGGCAACGAAAACAATTCCAAAGCGTAGCCAGGGATTGAATTTGGCTGGATGCAAAGCCTTCTATAGTCATCAGGGATCTCCCTAACGTTGAAGCTGAGGCTGTACAATTGCTACGTTCTAAGCATTTTGCTTTACAACTGCGCTACCTGGGGCCTCACCGAGGCACTCAGAACGTCTCTGGACGTTTGCCACCGCCGTCACCTCCGCTCGCTACTAGTGCATAGGCTGCCATAATAATAATGTTACCCTCCATGTGCACCGTACATGCAATGACCAATACTACGAGCTCATACATGTACGTGAAACAGAACGGTAAAGGGAAGAGAACCCGGAAACCCCAAACTTCATGCCTAACTTATGATATGCATGTTATAAGCAACCCACTGCTAACGTTATGATGCTAATGTCGTGGTACACAGCTAGATTATAGTGTGTGTGTGTGTGTGTGTGTGTGTGTGTGTGTGTGTGTGTGTGTGTGTGTGTGTGTGTGTGTGTTTGAGAATGTACATGATGTGCACCGTGCCATTGTACCCTACTGCACTCTATGCCTGATTGTGTTCCATTGATTGTTCTCCATTGTCCATACAGGTTGATTTCTTTCAAGAAAACGGTTATGTGGTCATGGAAGGTCTCCTTGACCCGGATCACCTGCAGAAATGGCGTGATGTTATTGACTCAGCTGTTGAAATGCGAGGTAAAGATTGGTCGTTTCCCGTAAAAGGCCAAGTGGATGTCACGAATGTCGAAATGGATTTCTACCAGAAGGTAATAAGAGGAGAGTGGAGGACTTTGACTGATTATCTGCGTGATCCAGAATGTTCGTTGCTGCTCTCAATAGTGCATGGGGATATTGCCTTCGTGTACTTGGCAAAGTGTTTGGGGTGAGCGGGAAATTACAATCGGCTCAATGTACTAGTACATGGTAGCACTACCAGTGCCTAGTGCAGGGCTGTAGCACCCGGCCAGGCCGGTCCGGGGCCGGACCTTCTTTCGAAATAGTTGACCCGCCCAGTTAGAGTCGTGCACACCGGTACATGCAGACCGAGGGTTGAAAACCAGGCAGTCTCTGATTGAAGTGATGTCGACTTTCTTTTCAATTCCATTTTAAAGTATTAACTTCATTAGGCCGGATCACCTGAAATCCCGGTGCTCCAGTACTGTAGTAGATAGCAACATGATTACTACAACAGGTTACGAGATAGCGGATTACCTGAGCAGAGTCACATAGTCCATAACTTATCTGAACGGTTCTACGCACAGAGCTCTGAACTAGCCCATTGCTGCTCTCTTGTGTGCGTTGTTACCACCGCCTGCAGGTCTTCACACAGCGCATCAACCTATGGATTACCAGCGAGCAGGCCCGGCATCTGCTCTTCGCTGCACAAGCAGTACTGGCACGCGCTGCATGTAACCTGGGCGGCATTAATCGCGTACGTCTCTGGCACGACCAGGCACTCTACAAAGAGCCGTGGGCCAATGCCACCAGTTGGCACGTGGACGTACCGTACTGGAGCTTCGACTCGGTGAATGCCATCAGCGCCTGGATAGCATTGGACGACGCGACGATGGCTAACGGCTGCATGCACTTCATACCAGGTACAGAATCGAGCTACCACGGTACACTGTTCACGGCACCGCTGCACACAGCTCAACATACGGCGCATATTCCATCACTAGTTTGATAATTCTTCTGTCTCACCTACGTAAGTCCATATCGGGACCATACACATAATCATGTCCTGGGTTGTTCTCCATGCACTGCAGGTTCACAGAAGCTCGTCGAGAAGGGATACGCAGAAGATGGATTCTTCCGCGAGATAAAAATCGGCAAGAACATGTCGGACGTGTTTGAGTTCTTCCCGGAAGCTAGGACATGGCCGAGCACGGCGGTGGAGATGAAGGCAGGATCTGTGTCTTTCCATAGTGGCGCACTGATTCACGGTGCTGGGGCAAACATGACACCGGGCAGGCGCCGTGCGATGACAATGGGCTTCATGCCCGATGGCTCCGTGTTCAATGGCAGGCAGAACATACTGACCAATGAACAGTGCGCTGTACTCAAGGTCGGTGACAAGCTGACCGACGACACACAGAATCCACTGCTCTACGACACCGGCGTGTGATGCAAATAGTTCGGATAGAACCGAGCAGCGGTACATTCATATAGTCTTCTGGTACATGTTGAAGTACAGCACTGGCAGCGTGGCTTTGTCTCGCTACTCTAGTTCTCAGCCAGTCATAGTGAAGAGCAACGTCACATTCAGCAGTCCGCTAAGCCTTGGCTGGCAAATGCTGGTTACAGAGTGTCGTGCTGTTACACGTAGCCCCACATACACTCACATACGCACACCTAAACTCACACAAGCAGAAGCTGTAACTGAATGCAGCCAACCGTGGCTGTAGAGTGTATTTACATTGTCTCTTATTAAATACTGCCTTTAGCCTAAAAAAGGTTACTAGTAAGAATGTACACTATAATACAGTACTGTACAAGTTAGTTGTCACAAACCTAGGCAAGTGTGCCTCAGTGTTACAGCAGGTGACTAGGATTTGGTACACAAACCTAGGCAACTGTGCCTCAGTGTTATAACAGGTGACTAGGATTTGGTACACAAACCTAGTCAAGTGTGCCTCAGTGTTACAACAGGTGACTAGGATTTGGTACACAAACCTAGGCAAGTGTGCCTCAGTGTTACAACAGGTGACTAGGATTTGGTACGTTTTGCTACAGCAGCTTTCCGTCGCTTGGTCGGGGGAGGGCTTTCATCTTCTGAGGCAGATGATGCACCCTCGTCACTCTCGCCGCCCAGCCGCGCTCCAAGTTGAACTCCTGCATCTTCGTCGTCACCGTCCTGTGAAGCAGTCAGCACAGAAAACACACAGAATTGGATATGCACATGCATACCGTATTCGCGTGATAAGAGTTAGAGCCGTCTCTTGAATAGTGCCCCTGTCTCTGAGTGCCAATGAAAAAACGCCCTCTCTTGAATAGTGCCCCCTTCCCGGGTTTGTAATTGTATTGCATTGTATTTGTATTTATGGATTCTCCACTGTAATCAAGTGGGTGTTCAAGTTTGGGTGTTATTTTGCTGATGTTCTTGTCCATGTACAATGTAATTGACCTACTAGTATTGGATTCGGGATCAAAATTCTTGCAGCTTCTGTTGACCCACGAGAGTTTATTGTAAACTTTAGACTCTGGTTTTTCAAGTAATATTATTATTATGGTATGGTGAATGACGCAATCGTACCAACATTGAAAAAACAGCTCCCTCTCTTGAATAGTGCCCTATCTGTGATGAACGTTGAAAGAATAGTGCCCCAGGGACACTAATCACGCGAGTACGGTACATACCATGTACAGGATACATTGGCATGTTTACTGACTGCTGCATCAAACTGTATAGCGTCAGCGCGCATACATCACATGTACCACCGTGAGCTGAAGTACAGTGCAGTGCATACATCACATGTACCACCGTGAGCTGAAGTACAGTGCAGTGCATACATCACATGTACCACCGTGAGCTGAAGTACAGTGCAGTGCATACATCACATGTACCACCGTGAGCTGAAGTACAGTGCAGTGCATACATCACATGTACCACCGTGAGCTGAAGTACAGTGCAGTGCATACATCACATGTACCACCGTGAGCTGAAGTACAGTGCAGTGCATACATCACATGTACCACCGTGAGCTGAAGTACAGTGCAGTGCATACATCACATGTACCACCGTGAGCTGAAGTACAGTGCAGTGCATACATCACATGTACCACCGTGAGCTGAAGTACAGTGCAGTGCATACATCACATGTACCACCGTGAGCTGAAGTACAGTGCAGTGCATACATCACATGTACCACCGTGAGCTGAAGTACAGTGCAGTGCATACATCACATGTACCACCGTGAGCTGAAGTACAGTGCAGTGATAAAGCCTCTTGTACGGGCAAAAGCGACACAATGATGAGAAACCAGGGTATGATAGGAAGATAATATTAAAAATACTACACAGGTGTGGACAATATGTCTCCGGAATGGCGAGAGTCACACTAAAACACAAATGGTTTTAGATCCGGCTTTCAACCACTGCCAGCTCCCTGAGCTCGTTAGCTGGACGATGGTATGCCGACCGAGACCCACGGACACACATGACAGCGGACCGGAGCAGCGCGAAAGACAGCCTGCAGCGCACATATGCAACATGGTGTGCATAGGGCATGCTGGAATCAGCCCTGGCAAGCAAACCACAGAGGCGCTTAAGGAACCTTTCACATTCAGGGGCGGCAACACCAGAAGTTGACAACACCAGCGGGCTGAATGTGCCACGATCCACATTGACGATTCGCTCTCCGTACTGCAGCTTCTTCTGGCGCTCGTGCTGAAGCAGTAGGGCATCCAGTGGTTGGGCCGAGTAGGACGCCGCATCAGGATGGAAGACGCGTACATCAAAGAAAGCATCCTGTGCTCGGGTCCAGAAGCCACGGGCACGGACATCAGCGGCGGCATCCTCGGCGGTGTTTGTTGATGCAGCCATAAACACCTCTCCAGAGAGCGGGGCTAGCTGAGGCTCGATTGCCACTGCGTGGCAGACCTCCGTGAGTAGCTCCCCTACCATGTCACGGACTTCGTTATGGCGGATTGTAGGGAAGCCACCCCGGGGGCAACACATGGCATGAGCAGTGGAGAACAGAACTCCGCAGGCACACTTCGTGGGGACATCGAGGAGAGGCCAGTCATACCGCAATGCAAGGCCGTCCCTGAACTCCTGCTTCGAGAGGTGGAACCCATGTTCCTTGAGAGGAAGAGCAGTGAGCCAGGAAGAGGGGCCTTTGCGGGACAGCTCATCCATACGACGGGTCAAGGGGCGGTCCGCAGCTTCTCGGAGAGCAGCGAAAGAGGCAGCACTAGCTTTCTTGGAGGACTTGGCAGCAGATGCTCTCTCACGGCGGGCTAGCTGATCCACAAAGTCGCAGGAATGATGCTGCCACTCTCGATCGTGCTGGTGGATGATCTCGTCAACCTGGCTGCTCGTGATGACTTGGGAAGCCTGCAGTTGGGAGGTAGCAATTTCTTTGAAGTATGGCAAACCGATTCCACCGAGCCGGCAAGGTAGCCGTAGAAGAGAGAGGTCATCCGCCGTGAATGTGCGTTTCCCTGTCAGAGCCGGAAGGAAGTGCTCCGTGACCGTGTCATCCAGGCGCTGCAGCTGTTCAGCTGAGAACTCCAGTGTACGAAGGAGATATGTCCATCGACCACGCAATCCGTGTGTGAGGGCGGCATACGCCGCATGAGGTTCGGTAGTGGCAATCTCGGACAGTCGCATAAGCTCCTGCTGCCAGTCTTGTACTTTCCCAGCTGTATAGCCAGCGATGAAATCCGGTGTCCCTATAGCGGCACCCAGGTAGCGTGCTCCATCCGTGACCACTTCAATGCCAGTTCCTGCAAAGACACTGTGGGCCAGGTTGAGCAGGTCAGGCTTGACGAGGAGGAGAGTCTTCGAGGCGTTGACATGGTAACCGTAAGGTTTCCCGGTCTCGTCCACATCATCCCACCAGCGTCGAAGGGCCCGTAGCTTGCCTGCACCACTTGAATCATCGGCATACCACAATTGACGGATGTTGGCGTGGGTAGTGCGGAGGTGCCGTACGAATGGTAATGTAGCGAGGGCATAGAAAACCATCGACAGAGGGTCACCTTGTGTGGTACCCTCTGCGGAGGAAAGCTCACCACCGCCAGAAACGAAGAGGCGGGCATCATCTTGGTAGCAGTTCAGCAGTGTGGTAGCCAGGGAAGGACACAAGTGGCGAACATTGTGAAGAGCTGCTTGGCGGTTCAGGCAATTGAAGGCATTCTTCGCGTCAACTAGTAGGACTCCTTCAGTTGTGGCGTCCTCATACAAGCGCTTCATGGCGTGGACCGCTGCTTCTATCCCAGCTGGCAATCCAGAACACTTCTGGAGAAAACCACAGGCCTCCATTACATCGTCTGACGTTACTCGGAGAATGGATTTGGCTAGAATGCGACGGAGGACCTCAGACACCCCAATGGGCCTGACACCTGGGTTCTTGTCCAGGGCAATTAGACGACAGGCGGTGAAGGGGGTAAGAGAGTCTGGCGGCAAGGTTTGTGTTGCTAGCAAGCGGCCGAAGGACGCCATCGCCGAGCAAAGGTTGTTGGAGGCCCCTTTGTACGCCGAGCACATACGTCGCCATGCTGACGAGTCGAGACCAGAGGGACCTGCCGAGCCTTTCGCCTGCATGGCCACGGTTTTCACGAGGTCGGCAGTCAGGGAATCAAATCGGATTGGGTGGCACTGAGGCGCTGCTCCCGCTATCAGGATGTGCTCTGCTGCTGGAGTGCCGCAAGGATGCTTACTCTCCAGGGCTGCCCGCACGGTTGTGGTGGAGTCCTTGATGGTGATCGAGTCATCGATACCTAACACACCGGATGACTGCGTGGACTCAGCTTCAGATAGGGAACGCAGGGCATCGTGCACACGTCCTTCTGCCATGAGGGAACCAAAATGCCTTGCCTTGTCCTGCTCACCTCGTCGACGTGCTCCTCGGTGTGGCTCACGATGCCGTTGCAGGCAGCGTCCTTCCTCAACCAGAGCAGTGATATTACCATCTGCCCAGAGGGCCATCCGGCGCTGGAGGTGACTCGTGTTGTCCTTGGGCTTGGATCGACGATACGTTTGTTGTAGTAACAGAGCTGGGAGCACGGCTAGGTTGTACAGCGCTGTTCTGTGGGTACCAGCAGACTGAACAAAGTCCTGGATCTGTTCACACATCAATGTTACAAATCGCTTCCCGGCCGAGCCTGTTGGGAGCTTGAAGAACCGCTTCTTCCAATGTACGACCTCAGAGTATACGTCCGAGACCGAGTGAGGAGTGGTGTTCGCCTCACTCAAGTGGGCAGAGTGCACAGATTGACTTGTGGGTTCCATAGGCTGTGATTCGCTCCTGGTTTCTTGTGACTGAGAGGGGGAGCCCACTGCTAGCGCTGGGAGATGTACGGCTTGTTCGTTGCCGTTGCGGATGTTCGTGTTCAAGGTGCTTTCAGCAGGCCGGCTGTCAGAGTCCCGAGTAGTTGCTATTGTTGTTGAAGTTCTCTCTCGTGGCTCAGTTTGTCCCATGTCAACGCCATGACGGCACTCCGTGATGAGTGCGTTGATGCTCTGGGCAGTTGCGGAAGCGGCTGCCGAAAGCTCTTTGCACTCACTCACGATTTGGCTTGAGTCCGCACGTAACGGGTTTGTGTCGTCAACCTGTTCTACCACTGGCAACGGAGACGTACGCACTTCACGCGTACACCCTACCGTAGGCCTGCGATTTGAACATTTCTGCTTCTTTCCCGGAGTGCAGTTCGAGCACGGACGTTCTGCTTGGCGGCAGGAACAGTTGGTTCTACAGACGCCATTACCCGCACAAACACAGCATCGACGTCCAGCTGGGGCTTGGCTGGTGGCCGCATCAGTATCACTACCCATAGCCTGCTACTAGTTGTCACATGCTAAATCTACACGGTCACGTTCACAGCTGCACAGATGCCCTGGATCGGAGCTTCAAAATTTCAAACCGCCCATCGCGCTGTCAAGATTGTGGCCGTGTACAGTGCAGTGCATACATCACATGTACCACCGTGAGCTGAAGTACAGTGCAGTGCATACATCACATGTACCACCGTGAGCTGAAGTACAGTGCAGTGCATACATCACATGTACCACCGTGAGCTGAAGTACAGTGCAGTGCATACATCACATGTACCACCGTGAGCTGAAGTACAGTGCAGTGCATACATCACATGTACCACCGTGAGCTGAAGTACAGTGCAGTGCATACATCACATGTACCACCGTGAGCTGAAGTACAGTGCAGTGCATACATCACATGTACCACCGTGAGCTGAAGTACAGTGCAGTGCATACATCACATGTACCACCGTGAGCTGAAGTACAGTGCAGTGCATACTTTTAAATAGACGCACTGTTTTAGGTCCAACAACCCTGGTCAACCATGTATACGAACAACCCTGGTCAACCATGTATACTGGATTTTTTTTTAAAGTGGATGTGTTTCCACAACGTACAACGCATGCCGGTGCTAAACAACTCGCACTCGGCAACACATCAATCAGACACACTGGACGGTACCTGTAGATGTGCTACAGGGAAACACCAGGGGCAACACTGGAAACTCACCTCATCCACCTCTCGGCGGTTTTCCTCTCTCTCTTTCCGCCGCTGCTCCTATATACCAGACAAGTGCAGGAAAACACATGAGTCACACCAAGCAAGGCATACCGTTTAGTATCGTTTAGGCTCAACACGCTACATGTACAACGCACACAAAGAGTAGGACAAGGGGACTGCATGAATGCAAGGTTCAGCAGCTATCCAGCTGCTCTATACGCCCGGTGGTCACGCAGACACTAACCTTATGCATCTCCTTGACACGCTGCTTATGCCGCAGTCTGTCAAGGCGGTCAGCACCGCGCATCTCTCGACTTGCGGCCACCAGGTCCAGTCCGCCAGTCGCCTGGGAGTCTTCCTCGCCCAGGGGAACAGGCTGCAAGTGGCCAAGATCATCCGAGCCGGGGTTTGCTACTGCGGGTGCCTTGAAGCTGACAGACGATTCAACCTGGAACAATTGAACAGCAGCAGCAGCAGCAGTAGTACAGATCACTTACAAGGTCACCAGATAGGGAACAGGAATCAATGTAGTCGAGAATGGTAAATTCGGCAACGGTCCTTTCCCAAAGCAATCTAGTCTCACCTCGCCATCTTCACCATACACGACGTGACTGTTGGTTTTGGCTAAGGGCTTCTTCAGTATTGAACGGGCTGCTTGCACTTTCGTCTTGACTTTGGTGCTGGCTTTCTGTTTGGATTTCTCGACGTCCTTGAGCATTTCCTTGCCACATTCCTACAAGATAGAGGATAGATATGTTTGCGCAATGACAACAAGTAGCAACAACAAGATCAGTGGCTAAACTAAAAAATTAACAAAAACCACAGCCACAGCCACAGCTACAACAACAGCAGCAGCAGCAGCAGCAGCACCATCAACAGCATCACCAACAACAACAACAACAACAACAACAACAACAACAACAACAACAACAACAACAACAACAACAACAACAACAACAACAACAACAGCAGCAGCAGCAACAAGCAGCAGCAGCATCTATAAAAGATTTCAAACAAAGCAACAATAGCCCAGAATTAGCGTAAGTGACGAATTCCATCAAAGGCCTCTGGCAGGCCTCTGTGCCTAATTCAAAGCATCTACAAACACCCCGTTTGAAAGTGGTCTTCCAAAAGCCATGCTAAAATGACGACATTCGCACAATTATGCATGCTCTCATTGCTGCCGTGTGCTTGGAAAACCGGTCTGGTAACACTGTGTCCAGGCATAACCTAACGGGTGCATGGCAGTCATAGTAAACTGAGGAGAGCAACAGGGCGCAGCACGGTATCCGCTAATGACGAACAGGCAAGGCATTGCTAGTAGTAATCTGCTACCTACCTCATCAAGATGCCGCTGGGTTTTCCTGGGCTTGAGTAGCGTATCATCATTGTCATCATCATCACTGTCCTCTTCACTGCCACTGTCACTGTCAGAGACGTCCTTCAGTAATAAAGTGAACGGGAGAGGTAGAAACAGAGAAAGAAAAAGTGTGTGTGTGTGTGTGTGTGTGTGTGTGTGTGTGTGTGTGTGTGTGTGTGTGTGTGTGTGTGTGTGCGTGTGTGTGTGTGTGTGAGTTAGAGAAAGAGAGGGGCATAGAGAGAAAGCGAGAAATAGTGAAAGAGACTTGCTTTGTTATCCAAGAGTACAACATCCCAAAATACAAGTAATCTTGCAGAAAGGCATATGTACTTTTGAAGTACAAGTACTTGCACTGCAAACGAACAAATCAGTACAAGTACAAGTACAATGCCAGAGGTTCTACACTGCGAAGGCAGCAGATATCATCGTTTCTCATTTTCCCAATTTTCCCAATTTTTGAACAATAAATTCAGTGTATTCTGTTAAATGCAGGGTAAATACATTGCACCAGGAAAGAACATAGTGATCAGACCACAACAAGCACTATTCACTAGGGAGAGGTCATACCAGAACTCTACGCAGAAATGGTATATATTGGGACATGTAACTAGCACATGGAGAGCAAGCCAAAACATGCACCTACACACACAGTAGTGTACTGATAATTCCACATGCAGGCATGCATCCCCTAATGAATCAGTAGGGCGTTAGCTCAGAGTGACTAATGAATCAAGAGTTGAAGGCTGTAATGAGAGCTGGCATACATACACGTACACACACACGCACGAACGCACGCACACCATGCATGTACACACACAGGACTCACAAGTGCCTCCTGTCTCACCAGTTTCGGCCGTTCCGCTGAGTGCGCAGGCCTGGCTTCCACCCCACTGGCAGCAGCTGCAGCCTGAGCTTGACGTTTCTTCTCGGCTTTCTGCAGACAGAACACCATCGAATAGTGCACGAGAGACAAATTCATATCACAGCAGTTTAAGACTATCATGGTGCTACCATCAGAATGTTTAAAAAACAAGTACAGTCATCTTCGCTAATAACGACTGCGGATATAATGACAATTCGCGAATAATGACAGAATTCCCATGCCCAGAGCAAAGCCCCATCCAACTGTAATACATATAATGAGACTTCGGGTATAACGACACTTCGCGAATAAGGACACTTTTCTGATGCACCGCCGAGTGTCGTTATAAGCGAAATTGACTGTACTTCTTCTAAAGTAGACCAAACGTATAAAGAAGCAGGTTTGCACCTCTGCATGTCCAAGATTTTTAAGAGCAGCCCTGTCCTCTAAGAAAATCAGTTACTTGACTTCAGAGCTACCTCAGAGTTACTTCAGAGAATGGCCGTGTTTGTCGCTAATTTCTCTTATGTCTCTAAGAGGCACAGAAATACAATGTCTCCATAATCCCATACACATGTACTATGAGTGTATTCACGTGAGTGCCGGCTGTTACATACACGTCCTCTCACAAAGGTGCACTCTGGCTACCTAGATTCACAAAAAGGAAGCAGGCTGCTCCCACACCGGAGCTCGTGCTTTCCCCGCCGACCTGACTTGACACTCGACTGACTCAGGACTGCCATCCACACGAGAAGTCCATCGAACCTTCCACTCGGCAAGCCTGCAAGAAAGCACCACTCGCTGCTCAAAGTCAGGTCGGCGAGAAAAGCGCGAGCTCCAGTGTAGGAGCAATGTACTTCCTTTAAAAAATATTATCGTCGAGGTCGCTACCACTTCGTAGATTCACAAAAATTGAAAAGAAAAAGAAAGTATAATTATGGCAATGGACTGTACAATGGCAGCAGGACTGCAGGAGCCCAACTCACCTCCACTATCCGGACATTAGGCGTCACGCTAAGCCCTAGTGACCTGCAGGCAGTGAACGGAACAAAACAAAGGAAAAAAAGAGCTTTGACTTACAGCAAACAAAGCGAGCCGCACAATGGCAATCTACACACTTGCGCACAAGACACAATCAAAAGCCATTCGATGAGTACCAGTTCAGATAAGTTCAAGCACATTTGTCAATGCGTTTGACACCGCAACAAAGTGACACCACCTTCACTGACAACTCTTCCAAAACGTGCAGTAGCACACAATTGATATACTTGATGGGTCATCAAATCCTCACGTAACTACATGTACTGTAAAAGCAGAAATTTTTGGTGGTGTTATATTTTCGGTAACCTTGGTGCCGACAATTTTTACCGAAAATTAAAGGCACCGAAAATTTCGGTACTACCGGTACTGTATACGTGTAGTACAAGTACACTTACCTGGAAAACGGGTTTTACCGAAAATTTCCCTCCACCGAATCGCCGATTTTGGAGAATACCGAAAATATTACACCACCGAAAATTTCTGCTTTTACAGTAACTACATGTGAAAACTGAAAAGACTCCATGAACAGAGTGCATGCAGGGCTAGGGGAACCCCAATACACTTACGTAGCATACGACTGAAGCGGAATCGAGCTGACGTCGAAGATCTCCTTATTGGGTTGAATATACACGGACTTGACATAACACACAAATGCCTGGCAGAAGAGCACGTGGGCACAGGAAACATATCAGCATCATCAGCACAGCCACAGCCAAATCCTGAAACATATTGCATGCACAGAAGAGTATTCAGGCATTTGGGATAGCTAGGATTTCATGTGCTAAAAGGGCATCTTATGCTATTCGCTTCTGCATACTACTCCAGCAGTGTGCCTACTGGTTATCTGTAATTGCTGTGCGTACAAAGTTCCTGCACATGCGTCCTTTCGCGGCTTCAATCTTGTCCTCATTTCGTTCCACCGCTACTTTTGGAGTTAGTACGGCGTACTGATATTTTTTTGTGTTTGTTTGTGGTGTGTGTTTTATGGTGCTACGTAGGATATGCATGGGATGTCCTACTGCGGTCCTCCTAGATTAAACTACAGCTGCTCACAGATGTAGACATGCATCTGTTTGTCGAGGCCGGTCTACGTGGGGGCATCTCCATGGCGTCGCAGCGGTACGGCAAGGCCAACAACCCAACTATGGACGAGTACAATCCTGCCCAGCCGACAACACACCTGCTGTACCTTGATACCAACAACTTGTATGGTTGGGCTATATGTTAGAGTATGCCGACATCCGAGTTCGCCTGGTGCGACAAGAACCTGTCCGAGATACTGACATACCCTGTAGATTCGAGCACTGGATTCATCGCCGAGTGCGACCTTGAGGTACCCACTTCGCTGCATCACTACTTCAACGATTACCCACTCGCACCGGAAGTGATGAGAACATTCTCAGACAAGCTATCGCCCTACCAACGAGCACTTGTTGAAGAGCTAAAGGTGTCAACCATAGATGGAGTCAAGCCTTGTTCTTGACGAGACTTTAGGGGCAGTTGATAACTGTCGCCATGTATTGCAATCGTGCGCAATGTAGGCTTTCCGAGACACCACTGCTCCAAACCGCATACGCATCGTGAAGTCACTAGGGAGCCATGGTCTGAGAAAAGGGTGCTTCGAGTGCTTCTTACATGCTGATAATTGTGGCGGTCAGAACAAGAACAAGACTAATGTGGCATACTTTACTTGGTGTGTTCTGACTGGCCTCCATGCCCCCACATTACGCTAAGCTTCAGAACAGCTGGGCACACGGGCTGCCTTGTTGACGGTTGCTTCGGTGAGTGGAAGAAGCGATATCGATCAAGTGACTGCTGTATCCTCCCCCGGTTGGCAGAAGTGGTCAGCTCCAGCTCCAGCACAAACAGAGCTCAACTCTTAAGCCAATCATCAGTGACGTGCCATTCCCGGGGATACTGCCTTTCCAGACCGCTTCAAAGCCAGTCCGCGTCATTCACCACATGGTGTTTGGCGCCAGCAAGCCTGGAGGTATTGCGGTCACTCTGGCCAAGAATGCCTGAACGGCGTGGAGAAAGAAATCAACAAACTTGCATCAAGCAAAGAAGCTCTCCTTGCTGCAGGCCTCCCACCTGTGGTGTAGCCTCCTGGTTATGATCCGTACTAGGCCTTTCACACCACGAGAAAAGGTCAGAGTGCAGATGAGCAAACGAACATGAACTTGAGCGCATTCATTGTTGACAAACCTGTCGGCATCAATGACGTGCTTCAAAGCCAGCCCGCGCCATTCACCGCGTGGTGTTTGGCGCCAGCAAGCCTGGAGGCATTGCGTTCACTCTGGTGAAGAATGCCTGAACGGCGTGAAGAAAGAAATCAACAAACTTGCATCAAGCAAAGAAACTCTCCTTGCTGCAGGCCTCCCACCTGTGGTGTAGCCTCCTGGTTATGATCCGTACTAGGCCTTTCACACCACGAGAAAAGGTCAGAGTGCAGATGAGCAAACGAACATGAACTTGAGCGCATTCATTGTTGACAAACCTGTCGGCATCAATGACGTGCTTCAAAGCCAGCCCGCGCCATTCACCGCGTGGTGTTTGGCGCCAGCAAGCCTGGAGGCATTGCGTTCACTCTGGTGAAGAATGCCTGAACGGCGTGAAGAAAGAAATCAACAAACTTGCATCAAGCAAAGAAACTCTCCTTGCTGCAGGCCTCCCACCTGTGGTGTAGCCTCCTGGTTATGATCCGTACTAGGCCTTTCACACCACGAGAAAAGGTCAGAGTGCAGATGAGCAAACGAACATGAACTTGAGCGCATTCATTGTTGACAAACCTGTCGGCATCAATGACGTGCTTCAAAGCCAGCCCGCGCCATTCACCGCGTGGTGTTTGGCGCCAGCAAGCCTGGAGGCATTGCGTTCACTCTGGTGAAGAATGCCTGAACGGCGTGGAGAAAGAAATCAACAAACTTGCATCAAGCAAAGAAGCTCTCCTTGCTGCAGGCCTCCCACCTGTGGTGTAGCCTCCTGGTTATGATCCGCACTAAGCCTTTCACACCACGAGAAAAGGTCAGAGTGCAGATGAGCAAACGAACGTGAACTTGAGCGCATTCATTGTTGACAAACCTGTCGGCATCAATGATGTACCACCCTTGGGATACTTCCTTTCCAGACCGCTTCAAAGCCATCAATACTCGAAATAGAAATCGTCACAAGCTAAAGAATCGATTATTCGAAAAGTTTCGATTTATACTCGATTATGCACACAGTATCTCTTTTAAAAACTGTCACCAGCAAATCCTATATTATATAGGATTTGGTTTTTGGCTAAAGGATTTAGATAAACAACCTACCGTATGTCCGCACCTTTAGGGACCGTCTGTAATTATCAATCTTTTTCACAAAGAGAAAAAGTTTCGTTTATGGGTGGGTGGGTTGAGGAGAGTTTCCTTTTGAAAATTATTGATAGCTGAAACATCAATCTATTCTAGCTGTCAAGTCAATCTATTTTTCGTTGAAGGAGGTGGGGGAGGGTCATAAGTTCGTAACTAAACTTTTTCGTTCCGTGAAAATTATCGATAATGCCGGATGGCCCCTTAAAGCCATGGAGGTATATTCGATTATAAAGCCAGTCTCAGTTATAAAGCCATGGGCTTCATAACTGAAATGCCATTTGAAGTATGGTTCGTAAAAATGAAGGAATAAGTACTATACTGACAAACTTACAGCCCAGCAGGAAGGGTGAACAAGTGGATTTAGATTGAAATTTCTGTGTGGACTTTGACTTTTATGGCATGGTGTAGTGGGCGAGTCATTTTGCACCTAAAATGTCTAGGAAAGCAGCGGTGTTTCGAATATAAGGCCATGGCTTTAAAGGCGCTGACATACGGTATGCAAATTGATGAAATGGGTTTCATGAGGTGTTTGGAACTGTTTTCCATAAACTTCCGTAGGAATAATCATATTTCAAGCCGATCGGCCAATTTTCACAATGAAACTTCCGCTGTAGTACGGTTACAAGCACTAGATGTGCCACCCTGTGGCAGTGCTCCCCAATCAATCACAGGCATCTATTCATGGTATCTGCGTACTTCTTCAGCATACTAAGCATTCAGCTGCATTCTATATTGCTTTCCTTGCCAGTTCTATCATCATCTGTATCCATTACAACACTCTGGATAATGAAGAACACTCAAATCCTATACATGTATATAGGATCATCTGTCAAAACAACTGACATGTCCTCTCTAAAACACCTCTGTAAGTCAAGTGATAATACTGGCACTCTTGAAAACTTCTGAAGAGAACTTACTGATACTGCCCAAACACCTTATAATACAATTTAGGAACACAACTTATCCCGCGCGGAAGCATGATCATGATTATTGGAAAAAAAATCAAAAAATCCTATATATAGGATTAGACAGTGATACATGATCATACACGTATGGTTGTAGATCGACCAACGTGCGAGAAAAATTCTCTTCTCCACAGCATCAACGAAACTTCCTAAGCTGGTTGTGTTTCTCAACGCAATTGTATAGCCGGTGGTAACGCGGACGTGCAAACTTTACTTTCCTTACAGTATCAATTTTAAAATCCCTCATTTTCGCATTTTTTCGCCTATTAAATACTGCTTTTATCTGTGGAAGAAATAATCGATAAATAACGACTACACCATAGCTCAGTGGTTAGAGCATCGCTGGCTACAAGCGAGGGTCCCTGGTTCGAGTCCTGGTGGTGACAGTCAATTTTTTCTTCAGACTTTTCCCGTTTGTCTCTTTCCCTCAAACCAGTTAATATTTTATGACTTGGGGCTCCCCGCGTGCTAGTTTGTACGTGAAGTGCGTGGGTTACAGTGAGGGCTGCGTCCCACCCGCCTGTGTGGATTCACAGGAAGTGTGAGTTACGAAGTCTGAAGAAAATGTTGAACGGCCTCTGCTGGGATGACGACTACACCATAGCTCAGTGGTTTGAGCATCGCTGGCTACAAGCGAGGGTCCCTGGTTCGAGTCCTGGTGGTGACAGTCAATTTTTTCTTCAGACTTTTCCCGTTTGTCTCTTTCCCTCAAACCAGTTAAAATAACCGATAACCGATCAATAAAGGTTTAGGTTATTCGGTAGTCAAAAAGTGTAATCGTTTCACCCCTACAATTTATAATTTATACCAGACAGTGTGTTTTCTCCTAATGGTACTAGCTGTTTTACATGGCACTAGATGCCCCCCCCCCCCCTCCAGACCTCCGAAATATTTCTCTCCTAAATGTTCGCCCCTCTGAATCAGAGCACTCATCGTCCATCTCGTACCTGACTCCACTGTGCAGTGCATACTACGACGCATGTACTTGCACGTGTACTTTACAGACCTCTATTCAAATCGTGCTTCTGTGTCACGGCACGCTTCGAAAATCAGCTTCTATTCGAGTCATGCTTCTATACATGTCATGCAGTTTCCTTGTGTTCGTCTTTGATACTGTAGTGTCGCGTATAAAAGCATGACATGTATAGAAGCATGACTCGAATAGAAGCTGATTTTCGAAGCGTGCCGTGTACATGGTGTGTGTGTGTGTGTACATGGAATACGAGCACATGTTTGCAGACACGTCCATAGCACATGCACACGCACACACATGCACACCCACGAGTGCACACCCACCCACGAGTGCACACACACACACACACACACACACACACACACACACACACACACACACCATGTACACACACACACACACACACACACATCATGTACACACACACACACACACCATGTACACACACACCATGTACACACACACCATGTACACGCACACACCATGTACACACAAGCATACAGGCATACAGGCAAACATTCCCAAGGAGGAGGATTCTCCAGCTTACCCGCCGTGCACATCGCATGATCTCCTGATCAGCAGAACAAAAGCCAGCCAGTTTCTGAGTGATTGGCATCAGCTTCTTCGGATCCGGTCTAAAAGAGAAATGATACGCAAGACATGCATGGAATCAGAAACAATAAACCAGATGGCGAGACAAACTGGCCTTGCACCATGTTTGTTGATGAGCGTGCCATCTCCACATGCCATGAACGATACACTGGCCTAAATCGGCTATCCGGCCATTACAGGAATAGGCCTTCTGAGGAGTTTCACACGGTCATAACTACGGCTTCACAGACCGCACACCCAGTAACGGCAGCACGGAGAAGTAGCATTTCGTAAACGATGTTCTCTTAAACTAGAAAGGCGAGACCATGAACATATTACTAATTTAGTATCCATTACACGTGGACGTTGCAAATATAGTCAGTCTGAATGGCTCTGCATGTGATCCGTGAAATTTACTCCTTCTATTTATGGATGACCAAAATTAATGAAGAAGTCAAACTCTTACAGAATGTACAACACAAGCAAAGATACATAATTTTTATGCTGTACCTGGCTTCGTCAATTGGGACTTTTCTTTTCTCCAGCGCCTTGTGATCAAACAGAAACAGACAAGGGAAACACATGTATAGGTTGAACAATGGTGTAGCAGTGAGGTCAAACGGTAGGCAGGCACAGCATCAGTGGAGAACCCGGAGATGCCCCCCCTCTCTCTCTCTCTCTCTCTCTCTCTCTCCTCTGGCACTATTGAGATGGACTTCTCCATGTGTTGCTAATTCTCATGCACACGCACATACATGCATGTGCACCCCCCCCCCCCCCCCCGCACACACCTGTTTTACTGTTGAGTATCGCATAGGCTTTTGACCTTCTTACTAGACTTGACCACTTAGTTACCTTGAGCATTCCATCCTTTTCAGACGGCGTCAGCATAATCAGTGACTGGCCGTCCTTCTCGTAGCGCGCAGTGCGACCCACGCGGTGTATATACGTGTCAACGTCCTCCGGGCAGTCCATCTGTATCACCCAGTTGACGGCGGGAAAATCGAGGCCACGCGCCGCGATGTCCGTGGCGAGAAGGTACGCGTATTGCTTGTTGCGGAAGTCGTTGTAGATAGCCGAGCGTCGGATTTGCTTCAAGCGCCCGTGCAGCGCCAGCAGTGGTACGGCCGGCCGCAGCTTGCGGAAGCACTCGTATGCAAACTTCACCTACAGACATGGAACAAGAAAGTGGATTAGACGTGGCCCTGAACTACCAACAGATAGGAATTTGTTACTTTTCAACCTACAGTAGAACACAGCTAGTCAGGGGTGGCAGAACCGGTATGGTCGGCCAGGCCATGGACGGACCAACTGTTTGGCTATCAACGAATGTTTACTGCTGAGGACAGTCATGCATACCCGCCATATCATAACTTACACAAACTGTATGAATGACTGTGGTATGGCCGGGCCAATCAAGAACCTGTTCCGCCAGTCCTGCTAGTACGCACACTCTGATAAGATGTACATTTGCTGAGTACAGACAGTATCTAGGATAGGGGTGAATTGCCCAATACTGTAAAACATGTAATTTTAGGTGCATTAAAATTTCGGTGCCAGAAACCTGCCAGGTTTCAGTGTACTAGTAATGTAGAATTAGATGACCAGTGTTCCTTTCACATACAGTGCATACTCTAGTGCCTTTTAGAAGTAATCTACATTTAGGTGCCTGGTTTCTCTACCAAAATCACCGAAATTAAAGTTACACCGAAAATTACATGTTTTACAGTCTTGAAGTAGAGTCATGTAGGTTGGGATAAGAAGTGCCTCCGATACTAGCAACACTTTTCTGTTTTCAGTTTCCATGGTGTATGATCTTATCTGAGTTGCACTGTCCACTTCAAAGCAGAGATGCACCAAGGGTTCAGCTGGACGGTGACCATAATATTAGTAGAGTGCAAAACTTGACACTGTAACACACACACACACACACACACACACACACACACATGTAGTACCTGTTTGCAGCATGACAGGAATACAATAGCCTTGGTGTGCGGATTGGTACGGATAAATGAGTACAACGCCATCAGCTTGTCCTCCACGTTGACCTCCATATACACCTGCCGAGATAATACACAACATGCACATGCACATGCACACAAACACTCACTCACACACACACACACACACACACACACACACGCATGCACACACACATACACACACACACACACACACACACACACACAACCCACACACACAACCCCCCCCCCCCCCACACACACACACACACATGCACACACACATGCACACAGTCACACATGCACACTGTACTTGTTGCTCACTGCCAGAACTGGTCACGTGAGTCCCCCCGGGAGAGGGGAGAGAGACTCAAAAGGAATCTTGGAAAGATGACTCAATTGGTTATTGAACCGCCCAACGGCCGACACCCCCTGAAATCCCCAAAACTCTGGGTGGACTTGAAAATGATCCCACTTATGGGCTCACCACACCTCAGTAAGTGGGTGAGGACAAGGTGCAGAAAAAGGATTGACGGCATCAGGTATCCGTCCCGGGATCCAACTGCAGTTGCCCCTGCCCCCAGTGAAGGTAATATTTGCTACTAGTGTGAGTGGCTAAATCAGAGTGCACACACATGCACACACACACACACACACACACACACACACACACACACACACACACACACACACACACACACACATGCACACACACATACCATACAGCAGCAGTTGCGAAAGGGAATCAACACAGGTAAGAGGACTACAGGAACATACAGAAGTTGGGTAAACAATAACCAACTACCTATAGCTGGGGGTCAAAACATACTTAACGTTTGAGTTGACCAGTAAATGGCAGTAATAGTATAAGAACAGTCAAAGTGCTTACCTGTGTCAGATTCTTAGGTGTGCTGTGCTGAGCAGCTTCATCCACTGCAACATACTCCGGATCCTATTATTACACACGCGCGCACACACACACACACACACACACACACACACACACACACACACACACACACACACACACACACACATGCGCATGCACACAGAACAGAAGACAAGGAGAACACCAAGAACAATGATCAGCGTGTGGCGTGGATGTGGTAATTCGCACACATTCACACAAGATACAAGCACAATTATTGCTGGCACCCTCCTACGTAAATCCTCTGGAGGACAATTACGCCATCTACACGCCATCTACTAGTACATGACAGAGAATTCCAAACGAAAGTATTTTGAAGTAAAAGCATTAAACACCCCCCCCCCCCTCCCCTCGCGTGATCACGAGCGTCCACATGTACCCTCACACAATAACCACTCAACCGTCCTAGCAGGGAAAGGGGAGACGAAGGAAGAAAAAACCTGGCGTTCTGCAAGCTACAACAGTAAGAAGTGCCGGTTGTGTAAGGCCGCTCGACCATGAGACCTTCCGGATGATGCTGTGTTTCCAGCATGCATCTTTCCCTGCTGCTACGCCTACGCATACCTGTATACGGTACGCCTACCGAGCTGCCTGACCCCACAGGCTTCCCTGATGTGACCCGGGGTGTGGCCCAAGCGCCTGTGTTGCTTCCGTGATCCAAATGTGAATGCGACCTTGCAGGTCGCGCCCCAGGCTGCCGCGTACGTGACCAGCCTGGGGCTGACCCTGCCGCCTTGAGCGCTTGTCACAACTGGGATCCCGTAGGCAACACCCAGTGCTGCCGAATACGCCGCTGGCCAGAGGGCAACCCCCTAATTCCATGCCGCGCGGCAGGGCGCCCAGCTTAGGTCACACGCGGCAGCGGCATGACCTGGGCGTGGTGAGGGTTGGTGATAACTACAGTTTCATCCTCCGGATTACATTCTACATCAACATGAGCTGACAAGCTGTCCTACTAGTACTACAGAAAGACCACAGAAACCGTACCGTTAAACTCAAGTTGGCCAGGCGGCGGACAGATCTGCAGGACGGAGAAAGAACACGAGAAGAAATGTACACATCATGACCTGCAGGTAGATAACAGAGTTTGTTGGTCCTCCGCCTTGTGACATGCTGTCAACTAACAACATGTTTTCAACAAAACAAGCTTTATTTAATACCATGACAGAGCTTGCGTAGTGCCACGGAATGATAACCCCAGAATGTGCCAGCCAAACGCACATGATGACATGAAAAGTAGTGCTGAAACGATCATATCGATTACTCGTTACTTACTCGATAAGAAATAGATCGAACGGTTATTTCAATTTTATCGGCTAAACGAGTAGAAGGTACTTACGCTCGGTGCGGGATTTCCCCCCTTTTGGGGGTCACACAAAGCATGCATGCATCAAAAGTGTTGCGAGTCCGACACGAATATGTACATGACTGTACACTTGCAACCAGGGAGTAGTAAAATTTAAAAAAAAGTATTTTACTACTCCCTGCTTGCAGCATCGATGTACGTGTAAAGACTAGCGCGATCTGAGAAACATCGACGCGATCACCGTTGCCGTCTTTTGAGCTGACTACTTTTCTTACATCCAGCATGCAGAACGGGCAGGTATGTGTCTACACTAGCTGCAGGGGCTGGAGTTCCCTCCACGTGCGAGTAGTTTTGAGCTAAAGACAGTAAAGTGGTATTCAGTTTCATGTTTTCCGTTCTGTCGACGGTTCCCGAACCAGTTTGCTCGACGACGAGCTAGGCCTGGCGTCTGGGCCTATTTTGAGCGTAGACAGGAAAAGCAACTAGTTACTTGTTGGTGCGCCTCAAGTCAGCTCATCCGTCGAAATTCGCCGATCTGCACCCCGGGCCGGCTTCTCTGACTTCATCATCGGAGTCAGCGAAGTCACAGGCGAAGGGCACCATCAGCTCTTGGGTTGCAACCAGTGAGTTGCCTCTGTCTTGTCTGTATTTGTCTCAGTGGTCAGGCTGAACAGCTGACAGACTTGTTCGGATCATCAGATCTATGCGACCACTTTCCATCGCTGGCGATGTTGGATTCAGAATTTTTTTGAAATTCGCAGAATGTACATGTACTGATGTAGTTACATTAATAATCGTTTAGCCGATAAGCCGATCGTTATGGTATCAGCTAAGCCACTAAGGAAAAAACCTAATCGTTTCAGCACTAATGAAAAGGTACTCTTTTGTTTACAGACTACCGTACTGGCAATATATGTTGCCGCGTAACGCGTAACGCAGGGGGGTGCGGCGTAACGCGCGACCAGGCTAGTGCGACAAATTTTCGTTGCGTTCGTAACGCGCGTCCGGCGGGGTGCGGCGATCTTTTCATTGCAGTTTGCAAAAAATGATGCGGCAATAGCAAAAAATGATGCGGCAATAGCAAAAAAAGGACTGCGGCAATAGCAAAAAAAGGACTGCGGCAATAGCAAAAAAAGGACTGCGGCAATATAGAAACCTGTGTAACGGCTCCTGTGCGACTTTGCATGTAACGCCCTGCGTGCGGCAAACATGTGCCAATGTAACGCTTCATGGCCTCACTGCGACCAGATATATTGCCAGTACGGTACTTGGAAATACTCGTCACGAGGCCATGGTCACTTCTGGAGGGCACCAGGGCATGGTTAACAATAGCGAACAGTACAGACTCAGGCACCAGGCCATGGTTAACAATAGCGAACAGTACAGACTCAGGTGCAACAAGGCCTATTAAATGTGGCGTGTTAGGTTCACATGTACACACAGCAGAACTCACTGAGTACATACTCTGATAAGACATGCACTCTTGCTTAGTACGGACATTGTCCGGAGCACGGGTGTCTTGATCAATACTGAAGTATGTTAGGATAAGAATCACCTCAGATACGAAGTACTAGTACACTTTACTGCTGCCCATGTGGGTACGTCTTATCACTGAGTTCCACTGTATATAATATGGGGCATTGGGAGGGCATTTCATATGTTCATGCTCAAACTCACTTAGTCTGCGTAGCGGAGAACAACATAGTCTGCCTCTCAGTCGGCAGGTTATCAACCAATGCATTCACGGTGGTTGAAAAGCCCATGTCCAGGATCCGATCAGCCTCGTCCAATACTGCACATATCAACATACAGGGGTCCAAGCCGAACGCTCATAGTACAGTGGTTCAAAACTCACGCGCGTGCACACACACACACACACACACACCTACACACGCACATGCATGCACGAGTGTGCACACACGCACACATGCTCATCGCCGAAGCAATGATCGCAAAAAAGCAATGTCAGGCGTAGCAACAGGTACTAGGATTACATCATTCTACAGCTTGCAAGGCTAAGGAATTGATCGCCATGGTTTAGCCTGGTACTGTACTACACAGCTGCTTGAAGTGGCTTTTCTGGCCAGTGAGGTCCTATTTTGGATGTCCTTTTGACGCACGCACGAACGCACACACCACCGCCACATACTTGGATATGTACTGACTGTGATGGTAACCACTCAGGAGAATGAGAAAATGGATGAACACCCACACACGCCCACACACACCCACACACACGCCCACACACACACACACACACACACCCACACCCACACCCACACACACACTACTACTACTACAAAGTACACACTAAGTACCGCAATGTCGCATATAACTGCCGGGATTATTCCTGTAGACGCCGATGTCAGGGCTAGGCTTCTACTTCGAAGTATTCTAATCAGCTATTTCTATGTACTTCAGTATGTGCACACTAAAAGCAGGCCTATGTGCGGAGAGTGCATGTTGAAACAAGGCGTCTGTATGAGGCAGGCTTCACAAGACACTGTGGTGCATGTACTTTATCGCTCACCGAGCACTTGCAAGCTATCACAGCGGAAGTCTGGCGTTTCGTCCATATGCTGCAAGAGACGTCCGGGTGTGCACACAATGATGTTCGTGTTGGTAATGCGCTTGCCCTCCTCAGCAAAATCCTGGACACGGCACACAACATACGATGGAACAAAGCAAATTAATCATCCTGATAGCAGTGGGCAAGTCTCGTCAAGTGCAGCAAACGTCTTAGCTGTGGCATTGGAGGTTTGGTGTAGAAAGGGACTGTCAGCTACCAAAGAGTACACTTGAAGGGCGCCTACAGCTACCTCCTACCATCCCAAACTGTGGCAACAGAGAGCCCCCGGTGCAGGGCACTGTCCGGGGCCTCTGCTGCTTAGCCTGCCCGTACAGTGCATGTCAGACAGTCTACTACACTCCACAGGGTCTGTGTCAACGACACCAGACTGTGGCGCCTCAACTAAATTTGCCACTACATCATTACAGCATGACATCAAGCTTTCTATGCCGGGTCCTCTCCGCCAAGGATCTGTTTCTACCCCCCCCCCCCCCCCCTCAACACACAAACAAGAAGACACAGTTCCTATATTTTGCAGATATAGCAGGCCAATAAACCCGTACACCTGATGGCCATGGGCACAACGGTAGACTACTGCAGCCAGTGCAGCCAGTGCAAATATGTGGGTGCCATCATTGATATTCGATATTATAAAGCACCTGACTAGAGGGATCCTGTGGATGCATTGTGAACAGAAGTAACAAAACCGCCAAATAACTGGCTATGGAAAGAACACGAGAGGGACATAGAGAGATAGATAGTAGATGGATGGATAGACAGACAGACAGAGAGAGAGAGAAAGATAGATAGAGAGAGAGAGAGAGAGAGAGAGAGAGAGAGAGAGAGAGAGAGAGAGAGAGAGAGAGAGAGAGAGAGAGAGAGAGAGAGAGAGAGAGAGAGAGAGAGAGAGAAAGAAAGAGAGAGAGAGAGAGAGAGAGAGAGAGAGAGAGAGAGAGAGAGAAAGAGAAGCCTAGTTCACATTCGACGGGGCGCGACGGGACGCGACGTAAGGATCGACGGGACGGTCTGACGGCGTCCAATGTGAACACCAGGAACGGGAACGCAACCGTACTACCGTACAGATCGGGAAGCGACGGGAAGAGTTGGATCGATCCAACTTTTCATACCGTAGACGGGCGTAGACGGGGACGCAAGCGTACAAAACGGCTGCAATTCGAGTGTGAACGGAGACGGCGTCGTGCGCCGACTGCTCCCGATTCGTACTTGGACATTTTTAGCATTTCGAACACTGCGCTTCCCATGATAACTCACAGAATGGCTAGCACGACTTGAGTTGAATTTTAGCAACATAAGATCTCATGTCACTTATTGTATTTAGGGATAGTTCAGAAGCGTGACAGACGAACTATTCTATCATTTCCTGGGGCTATTATTTGAATGCCACAACTTTCAGGGCTAATTTTTTGGTCTTCACGAAAAACTGGTATTGTGAACTTGATTCCGCTTCTTTCAAGGAGAAATTATTGAAAAGAAGTCTCGAAAAACGAGAAATTAGGTCCAAAAGTCACCCCGTCACGGACCGTGCCTTATGACTCGCGCCGTTCGACGGTGAACGTCGCAACGACTGCTGCATGTCGTGTCGTACGAATCGTACAGGATTTACAGCTCACCCCAGCCCTCCCGACAAGCCCTTACGTCCCGTACCGTCGGCGTTGCGTCGAATGTGAACTAGGCTAGAGAGAGAGAGAGAGAGAGAGAGAGAGAGAGAGAGAGAGAGACCGGAACATACCATTCCTCCAGTCACCATGCCCGCATTCATGTGTTCATGGAAAAATCCAACTTTCCTCAGCACCTGAAAAATCTGATATGCCTACAAAAACAAAGACAGAACCAATACACCCAGCACCACACACACACAGAAAAAGAATTGCTATCATGTTACATGCAGTATCACAAGTGCCCAGCATCAATTTCCTGCTAGCACTGAAAAACTGAATTAGCTGAAATGGACTGTGAGAGTGAAAAATTAGTAAGAAACACATGAAAAATCACACATCACACTAAATCACACATCACGCTAAATCACACAGAATCAAACAATCACACATGTAACGGTTATACTGTACAATGTTGACAGAATGAGACCGCATTAGCTACTGTGCCACAACCTGCAGCAGAGGCAGCAGTATTCATATCATCATTGGTCCGTGCGTATATTTAAAACCAAAACACCTTCTAGTAGCAGCAGAAATAACACTAACATCATCACAAGAAATAGCAGCAGCGGTAGCGATAGCAGTAGCACCACCACCACCACCACCATCACTACCACCACCACTACCGCCACAAGCAGCAGCAGCACCACCACCAATACCACCACAAGCAGCAGCAGCAGCAGCAGCACCACCACCACTACAAGCAGCAACAGCACCACCACCACTACAAGCAGCAACAGCACCACCACCACCACAAGCAGCAGCAGCAGCACCACCACTACCACCACAAGCAGCAGCAGCAGCAGCAGCAGCACCACCACCACTACCACCACAAGCAGCAGCAGCAGCACCACCACCACCACCACTACCACCACAAGCAGCAGCAGCAGCACCACTGCCACCACAAGCAGCAGCAGCACCACCACCACCACCACAAGCAGCAGCAGCACCACTGCCACCACAAGCAGCAGCAGCAGCACCACCACCACCACAAGCAGCAGGAGCAGCAGCACCACCACCACCACAAGCAGCAGCAGCAGCACCACCACCACTGCCACCACAAGCAGCAGCAGCAGCAGCACCACCACCACCACCAACAACAACAGCAGCAGCAGCAGCAAACACAACAGCAACACCCAGTAGCAGCAGCAGCAACAATAGCAGTGCCAACAACTCACCAGTTCACGTGTGGGTGTAATGATCAGTGCTCCAAGACCGTCACTTCTGGACCATTTCTCGCGCCAAAGCCTCTCCAGGATCTAGACATCAACCAGGCCATGAAAACAATACTTCACGCTGACATATTATCATTTAATATCACACTATATCAGAGAAGCATTTGATATACAATGTGAAATTTCAGATTTACTAAGATATATATTTGTAAGAAGAAGACTTCAAGAGTAATTGACGTACAGTCAGGGGTTGCGGGAATAAAGTACTTGTAGTGTTATAAGACTTTTTTAAAGAGACAGACAGAACGACAGACAAAGACAGGCAAACAAATAAGCAGAGAAACGGACGCGAAAGTAGACAGGTGGACAGCGTAGCGTCATGCAGTTGGAACGGAGCTAGGATGTTCTTGAGAGGAAGAAGTAACGACTAAACATACCGGGATGAGAAACGCCAGCGTCTTGCCGGAGCCTGTTTTCGACGCACCAAGGACATCCCTGCCCTGGAGGCCAAGGCGGAGCGACGCTCTCTGAATGGCAGTTGGTATTGCATAACCGGACCGCCGCAAACCTAGATAGAAAGCCAAGTAGATACAGAGTACAGACAAAATGAAATGGCGGCACAGTGAATAGCGAAAGTTACTGCCTTCGGCCCTTGGAAGAGGAATCTATGACAGACTTTGCCATTACGCGAACATCATCGGGCTATAATGAATGGTAAAGGGACTACTTGTAGGAAGAAGGTGGAAAAATTCCCAATGTCTGCATGTGATGTCATGAACATCTTACAAAAGGAGGCCATCATTCTAAAATCCTGAGGTCAAAAATAAAAGATGGATAGACAGCGTACAAAACCCAATAACATGTATTTTAGGATGCTCCTGGAGAACAATATCATGCAAATGCAACTATGCATGCCCAGTCAGTTGCCCAAGTATCATGGGTGCAGAAACCCCTTTTGCCTCAAAGCACTACCCTGTTCTCCACTTTGTCATCCTCCCCCTCTCAAGAATGCAGTTGTGGCTGCCAACATGCAGACGGTGAACAATCTAAGTTAGACACGAAAAGGGACCTCGTAGTGCACCTACCCTTTTGAGTCCGTGTTGAGAGTGGAAAGTCAGTGAATTTGGAAAACAGAGAGTCATCTGTTGGCTGAAGCACAGAGAAGAGAAGATACAGTCTTGTGAATGACGTAAAAGTAATCGTTAGGTTACAACCACGCTGGGTACAAATTCACAACGTACAAATAGCGTCACAGTGAAAACCAATAAGGCAACGCGTGGGAAACGCAAACATGCTGTGTAGCTTTCTAGCAACTCCAGCACCCCTGTCTCTAGTAAGCCTCACTTTGTCGCTTTCTCACTCCCAGTCCAGCTTGCAGCTAATTCCCTGATCACCATGTAGCTGTCTCCCCCTTTTTTTTTGGTCAGACCTGTGCTGGTCTGAACCATCGTGTCACAATTTGTGTGTTATAGTATAGTGCTATATGGCTAAGAGTATTAAAGCATTCTTAACCCTTTATTACCGGATTACTTGCACAGCATGCACCAGGATTACGAATTTCAGCACAATTTCCAACTTCACCAGGTCATAACTTTGGTCTCCTTCACTTGATTTTCACAATCTAGGGCTCGTGGGAAAGCTCTTGGCGAGAGCAACGCCAGGGTACCAAGCTCCATTTTCCAGTCGCCACAGATCAGGCGCAGTAACATAGCAAAGTCGTCTCCAAGCCCGATATGCAAGCAAATTCGTCCCACCAACGCCATTCCACTCTCCTTCATCGCAGAACGCTCAAATTTTTTTGAGACGATTCAAACTTCAGCTGACGTCATTATCATGTGCTTAGTCGCTCAAAGAGCGCACGAAATGGGATTTTCCCAAAAAAAATGGCGAAGTGATCGATCAAAAAATTGAATTTGCCGAGGTGAGAATACGGCGCGCGATATCTCTGGTGTCCGACATCGTAACTCTTCGGCGATTGTTGCATTGGATAGCTTGGAGTTTCCGCTACCAAATAGACCTTTCGATTGTTGAATTCGCACAAGAAATGATCGAGTTACGAAGATATTACTGGCCTGCAGACTTTCGATCATATATGATCGAAAGTCTGCAGGCCGGTAATAAAGGGTTAACATCCTGGACGAGTGTTTTCTTGTAGTCAACCGACATAATTATATCGAGTAGTATTCAGTGACGACTGAGGAATGAAATTGATCGAAGAGGAGTGCGAAGGAGCTAACTGACAGCACTTCCAAACAGAGAACTGAAGACCGTTGATACTGGCTATCAAAGTACAAACGGATAGAGTGTGTTGGAGTGCTGCAGCCGCCAGGAAGACTCCACATCAGCAGTAAACGAGGATACTGGTCCAGATTACGGCAGTGAATAATCGGTGTCATCATCGAGCATGGCGGGTACTGTATTTTTTTTCAGGATCGGAACAAATGTGCAAGCCGCCACTTCAGGCAAGACGATAGTATGTTACCGCACATGTTAACTGTCACTGATGCCAGCGGCCATCATTGATTTTGAAGAAGAACAAATCCACCAAATATATTTACCAACCCCACGATCTTGCAAAAATTTCCCAGGGACCCTTGTTGGTTCGCACACTACATTTACATGTCACACTTCTTGACAGCCACACTGGCCACATAAGATAAGTAGCATAACCTCAACAAAATGTAACATTGTCATTATCCACATTTATCTAGGATAGAATGATGCAAAATGGATTCGTGACAAAATAACTGGTATAATATTAATAATACCAAGAGTATATAAATCCCTACGGGGGGGGGGTTATACTCTTGATAATACTAGTAGTTCTTCATTGTGGGAAACTGCGATAGACACCATGTAACCTCTTTCATTTGGGTGGTTTAGACCGTTATGGGATCTCTATAACGTATACGGTTCTCACTGTTGAATTGTGCTCTGCATGTTCCATTTCTTGGCGTATAACAGTTCTCTTGAATAAAAAAAGTCTTACCATTTCATCGATTTTCTTGAGAATTGAGGCGAGCTCGCTGTCCTCGCTCTGAGCCGCAGAGCGGTGAAACTTCTTGCGCTTCGGCATCACAATTCATATCAGTGGAATACCTAAAGTTATCTGGACTGACTGCTACTAGAACTGGCTGCGGAGACGAGAACCATCAAACTTCAAAGGCATCATTCTTGTTCTCAACACAATGGAAAATGGATGGATTTTTGTGACATTTTGAACTGAAAAATTAATGATTTTGATGCTACACGTACGTATACGCGAATGACTGTTGGGACATTCTTCCAAAACATGACGTCACAGAATTCGTAAAAAAAAGACAACTTTTGTCGCAAGCGGCTAGCCTGTCGCAAGCGCGAGACTCATCATGGGCGCGCTCGAGCTGCGAAGCGCGACACACGAGCGCGACCCAAACTGTGTCACGTGTGTATCGAATCTGACCGTCATGGGGCTGTTAAGTGTGACGTCACGGCTCCTTCGATACGCATAGCAACGGAGAGCACTGGGGACAAACAAAAGTCGCGTCCTCTGGATGGAACCAGATGTCAAGGGCAACAGCATCTAAATGACTGGAGAGACAGTTGTTTTTCTTTGCTTTTTCTTCAAGCGATTGTTGTCGCTCTTTACTCCTTGTTCTTTCCTCTACAAAACTCCTGTAGTCGTCGAGTGCCTTCATGATGGCTGTGAAATTGGCTGCCCACAGTAAAACTCCGTGTTTGAGAGTGCTTTGAAGATGTTTCGCGTCCTGATGGATCAAAGTATGAGCGCTCCTTGTGGATTCGATTATATATAGGTGAGTTGTTCAAGAAATCAGTGTCTTCTTTCTGTCTCTGGCCTCACGCTGGCACAATATCAGCCTCTATATCCATGACAGCTCGTACCTCCCGTAAACTGCATGACTTAGATATATTTTCGCCCTCCGTGGTGATTGAAGACACATGGAAGAATTTATTATGTTCAGAATGATGTCCTAAGAATATAAAATAAAATAATTCTAGGGAATTGTCATAGGGTATTTTTGGAAGAATGGAGACAGAGAGAGAGAGCACTGTTTGAAGTGTTTGTCTCACTGTAATTACTCCAGATTATTGAATGTTGTATGATCTACTCTATATTTTCCATAATGTTTTTTCCTGATTTGCAGGATCTCTTCTTTTGCTGTTTGCGTGTTTACAGGAAGTGGCTGTCTGGTGTAACTGCACCAGATCCTGGGGAAATTAAGTCAGATGCAGAGGCAGGGTCGTCCAGTGATGCAACACTGCCGTTCTGTGTGCAACGTGACGCTAATACCCCCGGCGAAAACACAAAAAAGACAAACACGTGAAAAGACTACAGTATTGACCGTTCTGCTAATAAATGCAGGACTGCTCCGACAGTCGATAATCGAAACACAGAGCACCAGCATGATGTTTTCATATTGGGAACCACACAACAGCTCAATTCTCAAGCCCAAAAATTGATGAATACAAATACAGAGCGACGCAACAAGAGGTCATCCGGCAACCAAACAAACCTGGGTCTAATGCACTGAATAGTCCTGAAATACGCAGGCCAGACAAAGCAGTGCAAGCACATAATGTTACAAGGTACATGCATTGCAGAACAAAGTGTAACCAAAGATACACAGGGTTATAGCTGCACACTTGTGCATGTGCTCGCTCAGCCCAAGAACACACGATCATGATGATAGAAACAATCCGGGGGAAACACGCTAACACCAAAGTAAGCGTCAACACGTAAATAGTGCAGCTCTGAAAAAATTACATTGACATGAACATTGGTGTGTCGAGTAGTATCAGGCTTGAATAATCATCCAACCAAGACTTCATCAGGTCCCAGACGCTGAGATCGCACGCCGAATGTGAAGTGCATCTAGCCTTGAACCTGTCGCACAAGGCACACATATATGGCAAAATGACATCCACTCTGATTATTTCCAGAGGCCAATCATGACAGAACACAGAAATGAAACCACGGGCTCAACCAAGTAAACGCAAAGGAAGTTAGTCAAAATAATCCATGCAGTGCTCTTTTAATTGCAGCGCTGATTGCAGTGTTGCGTCATAGCCCGATACCCGCTGAGCACAGACACAACTCCATTCGTCAGGGGCAAGACATAGTCTTTTGGAATAAAGTCATAAAGTACAGCGTTCCAATGACATTATGGACACCTCGTGTAAATGCATGGTCTGTTCATCTGGCCGACTCGGCCACGCATGAGAGTGTGTGCATGTACATGCGCGCGCTTGCGCGCGCGCGCACACACACACACACACCATGTATTCGGTGCGTATGGTGTACCAGTTGCGGGACAATGAAGGTGGAATCATTATCATGATGTTACATGTACACAAGAGTACATAACCCCCCAGAGTGTGCAACGCCTGATCCAGCTCTGCATAGGGTCTTGGTCGAGCGGAATCGGATCTTTGCGTCATAATACCGTACACATCTGAGGGGAACCTGGGGAGTCGCGGGTACTCTTGGATCAAAAACAATGGTGCCCTACCTCGAGACCGGCCTTGCGCTGGTGTGGAGTGTACGCATGACATCAGAAGATCCGATTCCGCTCGACCAAGACCCTATGCAGAGCTGGATCGGCGTTGCACACTCTGGGGGGTTATGTACTCTTGATGTACATCTACAGTGTATGTTTGAGTGTAAAGTAAATTTTATTTTATTGGACATTTCTTCGACACAACTAATTACTTACTTCACATGTTCGCATTTCTCATAATCGATCCACCTGTACTCCGTATCAGTCGAGGAAAAATTCTCCCAGATATATACTAGTCACCACAGCCATGTGATGACATTGGGATGGGTCCCAAGCACGATTGCACTCTCCAGTTACAATATAATTTATTTGTCCAGATTATCTGTGAAGACAAAATGCAATGCATAGCACCAATCGATGGATGAAGAGAGAGTTTGTAAATACCCATATCTTTCCACTTGTTCAGGAGCTTACCTTTTGGAGTTCACATCGTTTACACGATCTCTCATGCTGTCTTGCACCTTGGTTTTGTTGACCATGGATACGCCAACCCAGAAAACATTCTACAGGAGCTACTAAAGCAGAGCGTTTTTCACGCTCGATCTCGGCGATCTACCTTGTCACGCCAATAAAATCCTCCATGACACTGGCTACAGTCACAAGAGACGTCTCAGTAAGGTAATGAGCACGACAACATCGTCGAGATCAAGGACAAAGAGAAAACAAAACACTCACTGAAAACAGCAAAGAAGAAACGAAGAAATGTACACGATTCCTATATGTTGCCACTGACAACTGGGTCGGTGGAGACGACGCTACTTTTGTTTGTCCCCAGTGGGATCGTTGTTATGCGTATCGAAGGAACTGTGACGTCATCACTTAACAGCCCCATTAAGATCACCTTCGATTATTTATTTTCGTTCTACTCGACAATTCCAAAACTCAGTGCCATTGGCTTTAGCTTTGCCCTTGAACTTGAAATCTCGTGCCTTATTCTTTCCTGGGGACTGGTGTTGGATATTGAACGGGCGGAGTTACCGCCGGGATGATGGATGCAGGAGATGATGGCCTAAACTTGGCTGCGCGTATTCTCATTTTCGCGTGGCCTGCCACTAGTGTTTCGCAGATTCACAAAGGGTGTCACAGGCATAGCTGGAGGAAGAAAGGTGAGAGAATCGGTTGCACAGTGCAGATCAACCCAGCCATTTGGTTGTTTTAATTTTACTTCGCACAGTCAAACGTTAAACGGGATGACCACCCAATAAAATTTCCGAACGTGACATTTTTTTAATTTATTGATTTTCCCGCATTATACCACAGATTGTTGTTCAGGTTATTTCGCTTCATTTTTTGAGGTATGAATTCCTTAACTGCAGACTCGACATGCAAGCTCCATACTGACCAGGCTGTGCCAACATCAGGTCACGGCTTGTTTGACTTTGTCCGTTCAAGTAGGCCGTGTTTGCATAGATATTCTGATGGTGTCAAAGACAGTTAAAGATTTTGTTGGTTGTGTGTCGGGGGTATTGTCCCCGCCGAAACTGAATGCAAGTTTAAGAAAGACTAGGTCTAGTGAGTTATGATCAGAAGTGTCCTGTGGGTCTAGCCCTCAGCCCCTCTGCGGCAAGCAGTAAACTATATTTACACAAAAAGCGCAAAACAAGACTTGATTTTTTACGCGGCTCTTTTCACCATGATAATTATTGTACACGTGTTTTGAAAATTTGAAATACTCATGGCAACTGGTGGGTGAATCATTCAAAAATGCAAACGTGCCCGCTGTTGAGTGCAGCCATGTGAATCCACACAGTCACTTTTCTCGTAAATCACTCGCCGTAAAACGTGCAAGTGGCTGTCGTGTGAATCGCCTATAACTGACTGTCTGCTGTTGTCGAAGTATTTTCACACCAAGGTTCAACTCGAGTTCAACTCGAGTGACAGGACTGCACCCAAAAAAGGTCAAACAGGCTTGTAAGTTGTACCCTGCAGGCACGGTGACCAGGTGACTGGTGTACGCGGGAGCACGTGACCGCTTGTTCAACCATGTTCGATTGGGAATAAAGGAGGAACGCTGCATCGCAGCCTTTTTGGACCAAAACCAGTCGACTCAGCGTCTAAAAGACTAGAACATATGGGCCAATGGCGGTCATCCGTGCTTTTATAAGAACGACATGGCGTTTTTAGTGACATTTTGCATACAAATCCCCATCTAGTAGGGCGCAGTCACTCAGTTTCGGTGGAAGTGCGCGAGTTCGATTGGGAATAAAGGAGGAAGGGAGCGTCTCAGCTTCCTCGGACCAAGACTATTCGACTCAGTACCCCGAAGACTGCAACTGGTGAAAATGTGATTTTAGGGTATACTTCCCCTTTAACAGTGCGCTTTGTGTGCATGTGTATACTGGGGTTACTATGATGGGGGTCTGGGGGCAAAAAGCCCCCAGATGATGCATTTTATTTTTTCATCCTACTGATATTTGGCCAAAATGATGTGGCAACACTGGTGTGTGTATGTTTGTTCGTTGACAGGCTGGATTCATGCAGTTCACACTCCTGTGGATTCGCTAGTGTTTGGTGGAAACTTTCTGCACAGTTTCAACATAAGCGGTCAGCTTGCCGTGGCGGACATTGAAGAAACTACTAAGGTACGTGAGCTGTGGTGTGCATGTCTGTGATATCTTCTACAACTCTACCACGGCAATGCCTTGTGTGAGCTTTCCAAGGCTTGGAGTTGTGCATGAAGGTTTCTGTTTTGTTATGCTCCTACGTCGTTCATCGATGTTGCCGTAGAACTGTGTGTGTATGTGTCTCTGTCTCTCTCTGCCTCTCTCTGTCTCTGTCTCTCTCTCTGTTTCTCTCTCTCTCTCTCTCTCTCTCTCTCTCTCTCTCTCTCTCTCTCCCTCTCCCCCCCTCTCTCCATCTCTCTCTCTCCATCTCTCTCTCTATCTCCGTATACTTCACTTTGTTCCACTATGACTCCCTTCGTGTCTTATCATGCAGGGTTCCGCAGAAGTTCCGCTTTCCCTTCTTCACGCAGCTCATGTGGTACGCACTGGACAAGTACGTGCACTCTCTGCGTTACTACCTGGAACAGTTTCACGGGTACAAGCCTGATGACAGTACCACCATCACACCCACTGGCACCATCGTCATGGACGCCATAGATACTGTGGACAACACCATCGACATTGCAATGGACACCACCATTGACACTGCCATGGACACAAGTACTAGCGGCAAGGAGAAAGAAGAGAGCAATACTTGCCACACTGCTACAACTACTGCTGATGCTACCGAGCCGAGTGATGCGAAGTGTGAGACGGAGAGCGTTGCAACACCAGAGCCACCTGTTGCCGACGCTACCCCGGCAAAGTCCACACGCGTTGAGAAAGCGCACGTTTCCGACAGCCCGTCCTCCGCTAGTCCCAGAATGCGGCGTCGCAAGGCTGCAATCGCCGCGGCCGCTGCCATTTCCATCACCGTGGCAACACCGACGCGCGCCTCCTCAGCCGCCTCCGCCAGCTCCAGCCCGACACCAACGCGTGCAGCAGCAGACAGCGCAGCCGCCGTAGCCAGCTCCAGCCCTACCCCATCGCGTGCCGCCTCCACCCCGTCGTCATCGCTGGTGGTGCGTACCAGTGCTGAGTCGTCACCCAGTGCACTGACGGATGAGACGCGGCCGGATCATCCTTGCATCTCCACCAACTCCAGTGCCAGTAAGTTTGGTGGAAAGCTGCGCTGATATAGTAAAATAATATTATACAATCATGTACATTCGTGTTGATGCTTTCTTATCTGATCTTAATATGATAAAAAAAAGTTTAAAAAAGTATAATAATTATTATCATGTGCGTTCCGGAAGGGAACTCACGACGGCCGCTAACATCCGGTAAACCCTAATAACACCCGGTACACCCTAATAACACCCGGTAAACCCTAACATCACCCGGTAAACCCTAATAACACCCGGTAAACCCTAATAAAAAATTAAAAAAAAAAAAAAAAAATTTCACGGTTCGCGTGAGACTCGGCCAAAGGCCCAGTTTTCCGCATCCGCAGGAACGCCACCACCCTCTTGGATCAAGGCGCAGATGCAGCTCCTAAGCGGAAAAATAAAAATAAATAAAAAATTCGACGGATCCCTGTACAACATATGCGGTGTTTATGTTTGTGCCATCATCAACAATAATAGAAAACAGGATCACTGCACTTCGGAGTATCCAAACATAAATATGTAGTTATCCTGTCAAGCAAGATTACATAACCCCATGTACTCTTGTGTCAAAGCACAGGATCTTATTCCTACAAAGGAAGAGGCTGCACAGTACACGTATTATCACAATTTATCAGACGTATTCGGAACCTGTGGTGGACAAAGCCCCATTAGACCATGTACAGACTAGTACAAAGAAAAACGTGTGATGCGTTGATTCGCCGTACACATGTCGTAATAATCACTGGTGCGTGGAACATTGCATCATAAAAAATGACGTCAACTTGAAATTCTGTCGGGACAGCAGGGTGTGTGGGAGTTTCACACTCTTCGGGGGTTATACTCTAGTTTCAGAAATTTTAGATGCTCAGTATTTTTCGGTATGAGGGCAAAAAGGCCAGGTTAGGCGAACAGAAATGTTAGGTACAGAGAAGCAGTTCCCTATTGGATTACGTGTGTAAGTGTTTGTTCGGTGTATTGAAACTTTAGGTAAGAAACAGACGCACCAAACGTACCGAAAAAAAGTACACCAACACTTTGTGAAATTACAGTACTCTTGTTGTTGGGTGTTGTCGGTTGAATGCTGTTCACGGCGGATATCCTATGCCTAAATATGGACTTGTATACCGTAAAATTCCGTAAATAAGCCAACCCTAAATAACGCCCATGTCCGATAATAAGCCCAGTTTTAGGCGGTGTACACTTCAAGTCCGTTTTAGCACCCATGCCCGAAATACGCCCAGTGCGTCAAGTGGACTCAAAATGACCAGCGCGCGAGCGTGCGTTCGAGTACAAACTGTAAAACAGTTGTAGATCGAGTAGTGGAGAACTCAACACTGTCACGGCGCGCGAGGACAGCGATGTTCCGTTGGAATGTAGCAAACTGCCAAAAAAGGTGGTTTCATGTACCTGTACTGCGCTCAGTGTGAATGGTGGTTCACTGAAACTAGTGGGTTGCTGATAGATTGATCTTCTGCAGATTGCGTCCGAAATAATGCCCATGCTCTAAAATAAGCCCATGCCCAAATATTCGCCCGGTTGTTGACGCTCTGCAAAGTATACGCCCGGGGCTTATTAACGGAATTTTACGGTTTTCTGATTGTCTGATCGCTGACAGATACGGACGCAGCGAAGCTCTCTCCGGCGCCCACATGTGCCGAGATCCCACAGCTGTCAACGGATGACACTGCAGCCCAGTCGCCAGCGGCAGCTGCTGCTGCTGCTTCGTCAGGAGACGGGAACAGCTCACAAGGCGGCAAGCCACCTCCATCACCGCCATCCTGCCCGCTCTCGGACATGGCCTGTCTCAGCTCGTATGAGATTGATGGCTTGCGACGGCTGCTGGCCGAGCTGAGCGTTTCCACGACGATGGTGAGGGCGTGTCCCGAGGAGCTGGGGGATCCTGGGGAGCTCATGTCGACCGTGGAGGTAAGTTGTCGTGTGTAATGTGTGGGTAAAACCGAAGTTACCGAAAATAAATCTCCACCGAAATTTTCCGGTTTTACAGTAGCCTATCTTCAGGGACATATAATAACTATTGGCGTAGATTTGTGTAATCGTTTTGCCTTGTATTCTCTTGTCAAATGTACACCGTAGATTCTGTTGAACGAGTATGAAAGGCAGTATTCTCCTCTGCAATGTACAAGCATTTTCCTGTGCAATGTATGCTGTATATTCTGTTGAATGAGTATGAATTCTTCTGTGCAACGTGCGCTGTAGATTCTGTTGAACTAGTATGAAAGCCGATTTCGCGAGGACAAGGCCACTGGATATTTAATGCTCATACCGGGAATACAATCTGAGGTATGGTGTGGTGAATTGCTGTGTGGTACTGCTGCTGCTGCTGCTGCTTCTGCTGTTGCTGATGTTGCTCTCCTCTCCATCCCCACCATCTGCCTCTGGAATATTTGACAGTCGCAACATGTACATGTACATGTAGTAACAGGTAATTATGTTCACGGTGTTTCTTTCCTTCTGCGTGTGTAGAATCTGCGTGTGTCGCCCGCACCAATACCTGACAACATTGTGGAAATAGTGGCAGTTGAAACAGAGATTGTATGCAAGTCCTCAGCTGCTACTGCATCTCCAAGAAAGACAGCAAGTAAGCTACAATGACAGGGGCGTCACAGGGTGGTTGGGAGTGGTACAAGGGGGGGGGGGGGTCCGGGGGTGTCCCCCGGGAGAGAAAAAATTCGGATTTTTCGGCCAACAGGGCACGTTTTAGCGCTCTACAGCCACAAAGGAGGGTTCTCGTAGCACTTATCAGACAACCTCACTCGTACTCCAGCTCCAAAAAATACTTCTCATGGATTTTTTGGTCATACTTCGTAGGTAGCCAAAGCAAAAAGGAAGCCATTGCCCTCGAAAAAATCGCAAAATCCGAAGTACAAGCGTGCTGCTTGCTGCACGTTCTAGCGCCAGCCGCTGTGCAAAAACGTATGTTATTACCACAATGACGATGATACTGTATTGCTTTCACAACAATGACCACAACCTAACTGGGTTATCAGTAGGAGCAGTGGCACAGCCTTACTGCTCCAAGTAGGATTTAGAAGAGAGTGAAGGGAGAGCAGACCGGGCCGGTCTAAGCAAGGAAGTAATCGGCATCAGAGGTGAGCACGCAGCATCGCAGATCGTCTCGAATTGCGCATCACATCAGCGGCAAAATTGCTCCTGTGCATGCAAGTGGATTTCCTTGCACTTCTCAGTTTGGGAAATGCTCGATTATGATAATTCTGCGTGCGAGTGCACTAGCCCTGAACATGCATGTAGGTGACCCGTTTGTGGTGTCTCATAGCCTACCTCACGACCTGCTTTCTTTCTGCATCACTTGTATCCTGCAGGTATATCATCTCGTGACGACCACATTGAAGTCTGAATTTGAAGTGGGAAGATGCTTCAGCAACCACATCGTACTTTTCCATTGCTTTCATTGTGCTTCTACTGTGCATGGGTGTAACTTGTGGGGTATATATGTGATGACATTGTATGCTGGCGACACGGTCAGATTTTGTCCATGCGTGTAACGTACACCTGCATGTTATGCATTGAAAAGGATCTGCCACTTGCGATCCTGGGACAAGTATCAGGTCAGCTTTGTCTTGTGTGGGCTGTACCAGATTGCTGTTCACTTTTCCATCTGTTGGATATGTGACTTTCTGCAAGTCTCCGGTGTATGGTGGCCACTTCTTTGCTTGTCACTTTGTATGATATTACAGTCTGTATTCGCTGCTTCCATGGCGTGGTCTGCAAACTGCAATCCTTGGGCAAATGTCATGTTTGCTATGTTGTGCTTTGGCCGTCAGCTTGTCTACACGTTGTAGTTGAATTATTTTGTTCCACAACTGACTTCCTTAAGTACGGTGGCCACTGCTTTGCATGGCATTTTACATGAAGAATTTCCTGTTTGTGTCGTGTGCATGTGCGTATGTGTGCATGTACCGTGTGCATCCGCGTGTTTGTGTATCTGTGTGCGGGGTAAGCGAGGTGGGGAGGGCTGGTATGTATCAGTGTGTTATCGCAGTCTCATGCCTACATACAGTACATCGCGCGCGTGTTCATCATGTTTACCTTCGGGGTTGGGGTGGGGAGGGAACGGAAAAAGAACTGAAATTATCCATATAAAAATCGCTCTGTGAGCGGTTCTGAAAAACCTTTACTGGCGCTGCCCCGTCGTAAAAGTAAGAAATTAAAACTGGCCCATTGTCCCCCCAAATGTGAACTGATCCACCTAAATCGGGAATGACGGGACCCGAACGCACCAGTAGCACGAGGTCGGGAGGGCACAGGATCACAGCACATCATAGACATAGGGTAACACCATCACTAGTACATGGTATCAGTGGCAGTGTAACTTTGCCAGTACACATAGTAGTTACTTCCATCGGATATCCAACATGGGAGTTCATCGACGACCATGGCCTGTGGACCAGCGTCCCCAGCTGCATCCACAGGTAGGAACCTGATTGATTGATTGATTTTATTTGGATTTGCGAGACCAAACGAGCAGGAGTGCTCAATAACAGGGTAGCGAATGGTTGGGTTGTGCTGTGTGACAATGTAGTGTGTGCGGAGGCCCAATACGATGAAAGGGGATGGGAGGAGAGAAGGCCAGCGGAGAGTCAAACTCAGAAGAGGGAGGAGAGAATAACTGAAGTACACATTTACTGTGCGAATTCAAATAAACCAGACAAACAGCAAAACGAGTACACAACTCACGAGAATAAAGAGGACTGGAGCACAGAATTGAACTGCTGAAGTACACAGCTGACGACAATAAAGACAGGAGCACAGAAATGAACGGGAGGCAGTCTACGAAGTGGTGGTACCACCGGTGCATGCACCACGGTACATTATCACATTATCTGCTTTGCAAAGTTCGTGGGTACTGAATACCATGGTATGGCCAACTGTGTAGCAGTCTACAACGACTTACGTGTAGGGAATGGCAGCTTGGCGGAATGCTGGGATGTTGCCCATAGCTCGCACCGTGTCAGGTATATGGTTCCATAACAGGCAACCGCGAGATGCCGGTCGGCATTGGCCTGCTCGGCTTCTGACTATTGGTTGTTGTAGGCCCAGACTGCGCTGAAGGCGAGTTGCTCCGCAGTTGCGAACAAACAGTGCCTGCAGAGAAGGACTAGCACGGTTATGAACGCACCGCCATACCAGCACGAGCAGTTTCTGGCGATATACCTCGTCCATGCGATAAACAGAGAGCCTCTCCAGGAGATCACTGGCCCTGGTAAATCGTGGTCGTCCGAACACCGCCCTTGCTGCGCGGTTTTGGGCCACCTGCAAGCGGTTTAGCTGGTTGTGGGTCAAGCCGGAGCCATATGCTGACGATCCATATATCAAATCCGGCATGATGACAGATAGGAAGTACTTGCTTCGCCTAGCTAGAGTGAGGCAGCGTCGCGCCCGCCACAGACTACCGATCTTCCTAGCAGTGCGTGAGATGCACCGGTCAACTTGCGGTGACCAGGTCATTCGTTCATCGATTAAGACGCCGAGGTATTTCGCGCTGGTGGTGTGCGGAAGCACATCATTTCGACAGCGTACACCCACGTCCGGCTGCTGCCCACTGCTGCAGGTAAACACCAATACATTACTCTTCTTTGCATTTAATACAAGACCACGAGCGTCCAGCCAACTTGAGAGGGAGGTAACCGCCAAGCTGAGTGCATCAGACACCTCTTGCGCTGTCCATCTTGCACATGTCAGGGCGATGTCATCCGCAAACTGCAGTGATGATGCCGGCGCAGATTCCGAGGGGATATCTCTGATGTATATGGAGAACAGCATGGGTCCTAGTACAGAGCCCTGCGGCACACCACAAGTGCACCCTCGTGCTACTGCTGCGTTCGGGTCACGTCATTTGCGATTTAGGTGGATCAGTTCACATTTGGGGGTACAGTGAGCCAGTTTTAATTTCTTACTTTTACGACGAGGCAGCGCCTGTAAAGGTTTTTCAGAACCGCTCACAGAGCGGTTCAAGTTATATGGATAATGTAAATAATACCCAATATGCTACCTGTGGTGTGGTGCAAGCTCAGCACTGAGCTAAATCAAGCTAAATCAAACATACAGCCTACACAGCCTCTAATGGCCCTCTATACAGTGCTGCGATGGCAGAACTTCTGAAGTTCACATCACCTTTCTTCCTCCAGCTATGCCTGTGACACCCTTTGTGAATCAAACACTAGTGGCAGGCCACGCGAAAATGAGAATGCGCGCAGCCAAGATTAGGCCATCATCTCCTTCATCCATCATCCCGGCGGTCACTCCGCCCGTTCAATATCCAACACCAGTCCCCAGGAAAGAATAAGGCACAAGATTTCAAGTTCAAGGGCAAAGCTAAAGCCAATGGCAATGGCACTGATTTTTGGAATTGTCGAGTAGAACGAAAATAAAATTTCGAAGGCGATCATAATGACGGTCAGATTCGATACACACGTGACACAGTTTGGGTCGCGCTCGTGTGTCGCGCTTCGCAGCTCGAGCGCGCCCATGATGAGTCTCGCGCTTGCGACAGGCTAGCCGCTTGCGACAAAAGTTGTCTTTTTTTTACGAATTCTGTGACGTCATGTTTTGGAAGAATGTCCCAACAGTCATTCGCGTACGTATACATGTACCAGGGAGTCGTATTTTACGACTCCCTGGTAGATCTACGTACCAATAATACAAGTACGAGGCTCATAAAAAGTCACAGCTGCACACGTGCACAGTGACACAGTCATGACCGACCCTCGATTTGAATGTATTGTTGATTGTTGTTAGAAAATTTTGGAAGTGCCTGGCGACATGGCATGTGCAGACCTTTGCCTTTGGGCGATCAAGCATTGTCCTTTGTGATTCAGTTGTAGCTACATAAATACCTCTAAAAGTAAAAGTAAACGTCTTTCTGAAGAATCTGGGAGCTCTGTGACTCCGTCATCTGTATCTTACCTGCTGTCTGGACTCGCGAGCAGCGAGTGCGTTCCTAGAGCTCACACAATAAATGAAAATTTGAATACAGAATTTTTACTGGCTGTACCATCGTGAGGGTACTGCACCTTGTAGAAATAACTGGCTAGTCATGACTCGAACACTCCGCACTGTGGAATTCAAGGATGAGCGATCCACTGTTCCCAAGGGCAGCTCTGCTAAAGCTCTCGCTTCTTTTGGCAAAGATGTAGTTGCAGGGACTTGCGGTGGCATAGCTATTTGTTTAGTCGGCCATCCGTTTGATACACTTAAAGTTCGTCTCCAGACACAGCCAACTGACCACCCCCTTTACTCCGGCTTGTTTGATTGCTTCAAGAAAACTCTGAAATGGGAAGGCATGGGTGGACTGTATCGTGGTGTTGGTAAGGCAAACATATTTGAATGGCACCTGGCCCTTCCTTTAGGATACATGTACTGTGTATACGGATTTGCGGTACAGTCATGTACAATTATCCTAATCAGCTCCGCTGATGAGACCTAACAAGGTCGAAACAGCTAGCTGTCCGGAGTTTGGGTATCATAATCATTATGAATTATGTACCGCCCACTAACAAACAATGCAGCAGCACTACCGGTAGTTGTGTGGTAGGTGCTGACTTCGGATCGCCAGGGTTATGTTTTGTTAATGTTGATAGCCCTGACGATGATGGTTTTCCGATGTTCAGCTTTCCGTGGCTGTTGTTGGTGTGTTGAAGCATTGCCCAGACCCTGGTCAGTGTGAGTTGCCACTGAACCACACCATATCACAGACGGCATAACAATAACAAACGATGAAGCCCACTTGATGACTGGATGTGCACGGCAGTGGGAAACACTTTGTTGTAGTAGACCAATGCCAGGCACCAGTGTCCTGTACTGTATCAGAAAACTAAGCCAAATTTGAACTCAGCAGAAGATGCTCCATTTCATAGTAATTGTGCTCGGGTGAGTTTAATCTCATGTGTTTCATGTGTATCGCTACAGGTTCGCCTCTTGTTGGCCAGATGTTCTTCCGAGCAACACTCTTTTCAACCTACTACCAGGTGTGAACGTTTATCCTCTTCCATACTTGTATTACAGTGAAACCTGTCTAAGCCGACCGCTCAAGGGGCCTTCAAAATGTGGTCCCCATGTACAGGTGGTCTCCTTATCCAGGGTCATTTGACTGGAAATGATAACACCCTTTGGTCCTAGTTGTAGTGGTCCTCTAGAACAGGTGGTCGCCTTATCAGAGTGGTCACCTTATCAGAGTGGTCGCCTCATCAGAGTGGTCACCTTGACCGGTTTTACTGTAGATGTATGTCCTATTAGTATCAGTGTGCATCTATCCATGTTTGCTCCCACAAATACAATGTACATGGATATACCAAGTAAAGTGTATAATGTATATCTGTCTCGTTTCTCTTATCATGACTGTATTTTCTCTCTCTCACTCACTCTCTCTCTCTCTCTCTCTCTCTCTCTCTCTCTCTCGCTCTCTCTACCACTCTCTCTCTCTCTCTCTCTCTCTCTCTCTCTCTCTCTCTCTCTCTGCCGTATCTCTCCAGACGCAAAGGATGTTTTCATCATACCCCGGTCAGCGTCTTCACCAAGGTGAATACATGGTGTGCGGCGCCATCACCGGTGGGGCTGTTTCCTTTGTTGAAGGTCCAGTGGATTTAGTGAGTGCTCGCCTCCTCTTTTTCAGCTTTACATTCAACCGTCAGAATCCAAACACACACACACACGCACACACTATAGTTGTACTCTTGACTCCATTGCGGAAGTGCAGTACCATGTCGCACTGTGCTTCAGTACTGGGCTTGCCCAAGTGTGACATGGTCGCCAGGGAAGTTACCGGTAATTGTCCAGAGCACAGGCCACTTTGCCAAGGGAATCAGTTGTCTAACAACTGATCTTTAAGATGTACATGTGCTGATGATTTCCAGACACGTACATGTATGTTGCACATGTCAGCAGTTTGATCAGGATACTTCAGTAGTTCAAACTTTGAGTTGATTAGAAGATGAGCGGATTACCTGCTATGTTATATTATGTATCGCTATGGAGTTAAGTAGTAGAGCCCACACGCTCTCTTCCATTAACACTGCAACAGTTCAACTCATTTCACAATACTACAACGTTTCGGCAAATTGCCTTCATCAGGTTCACCACTTTTACTTTATTGATATGGATGTACAATAATTGTGCAATGCAATTGATTCTATCTGTTCCTGTGACCACTACTGTGTGATATCTGATACTTCAGTTCAAGTCCAAGATGCAGGCGCAGATCATCCGAGAACGGGTGTATGGCGAAAAACCAGTCTACCGCAATGTGTTTGACTGTGCCGGGCAAATTATGCGGAAACATGGCATCCGCGGTGCGTATCAAGCTTTACCGGTGAGCAGCTGTGTGGCCAAAACTATTGCTATAGATCAAGTATGACCACAGTATCACCAATGACTTGACTTTGATATTGTGAAGTACATGTTATGTACTCACAAGTGTGAGGGATTGAAAAGGAACTACATGTAATGTAGTTGTGCGTTCTATCTTGTCTCTCTTTTGGGAAAGGCAATTTCAATTCATGCATGCCATATTATTTGCACGGCTCTAGTACAGTCGTCCCTCTCTAATCCGGCACCTTTTGCAACGGCATTTTCTGCTGGATAAACAAGGGTGCTGGATTATCAAATCCTTCCCTCCAACCCGGCCCACCTGTTAACTTAACACACATGTTTGTGTCATACGTCAAAACGTAGGGATTTTCTGTGTCAATCCGAGTACTTTGTGGAATGCATGATACACTTGGGAATATCCTATGCACTGGCATAGGATATTCCCAAGTGCATGTTACATGTGTTGTGCATGTTACAATGCTCCCTGACAGTATGTGATGTACATGTACAACTGCTGGATTAGAAAATCGAATTGTGTACAGTTTGAGTGATTTGTTGCAGAAAATCGCTGCTGGAGGCGGAATTCAAGTGCCGGATTAAAGTGTAGAAAATGAACTGAAAAAATCCGTTTTGCCAGAAAGGGTGCGGGATAAAGAAGTGCTGGATTAGAGAGGGACGACTGTGCTTGATTTCAATATCCAGTTCTCAATGCCGATGTCCTCTCCGTGTGCTTGTTAAAGGCTGTTGCGATGCGCAATGTTCCTGCCTTTGCAACGTACTTCACAACTGCTGAGGACATCCGTAACCGCTACTCGAGGAAGCTCGGTCTGCCAGTTAGCCAGCTGCCATTCTACGTGACAATGGTTGCCGGAGCGACCGGAGGCATTCTCTACTGGCTACTCTACTACCCGTTTGATGTTGTCAAGTCAGCCATGCAGGTAAATCATCAGTGCGCATAAGAACTACACATACCACCATGTTTTACATGTATGTATGTATATATGTATCACTGTCCATAACCATATTGGTTGTAGGGGCATTGAATTGTCATTGGCAATAGAAGAAGTCACGTACACTCATACACAAGCTGTCTATTTTCGACGCGCTCAGCAGCAGAGACAGAGAGACACACAAGGAGAGAGAGAGAGAGAGAGAGAGAGAGAGAGAGAGAGAGAGAGAGAGAGAGAGAGAGAGAGAGAGAGAGAGAGAGAGAGAGAGAGAGAGAGAGAGAGAGAGAGAACTGCATGACATATTGGACCATTCCTTTACATTTGCTAACCAGTTGTGACGGGGATGGCCACGTGGCCTTGATCATGGTACCATTCCTGGTACCATTGCCTTGTGTCAGAATTTTTTTCTAAATCCATAGCAAGTTAGCAGTTCCAGTACTCCCCAGGATAAAAGCTTCAGATGTAGCTGATGAATGGGCGCTGTTTTGACATGATGTGAGCTGTTTGCCTATTCAATGTTTGAACGTATCTCAGTCAGCCTGTAGTGTCTTTGAAACATCATTCTCTGTACTCCAAACTAGTTGAGAGTAATGAATAATATAACTGGGATTTGAGTGCTTAAGATCGCAATAGGAATGGTGGGCAGTTTTGGTCCTAACTAGGGTACTAGTGTTTAGAGATGGGTTCACAAGTATGCACTGTATTTACTGAGTGGATCAAGTCGTTTTAAAACCTTGTTCATATGTGCTGTCACTGTGTTTCAGGCGGACAATGCGGATATTACGCGGCGCAAATATGGCTCTTTTCACGAGTGCATCGCGGTCCTGTACCAAGAGGACGGTGTTCGCCGGTTTTACCGCGGCTTCACTCCGTGCATGCTTCGCTCAATCCCAGCCAATGCTGTTCTGTTCAGTGTTGTCGAACAAGTTCGGACTTGGCTCAACAAATACTTCACTTAATTTATCTTTTAACTTATTCTGACAACAGGCGTATTTACGTGCAATGCAAGGTGCATCTTCACTGTAATATATTATTTTTAAGTTATTCTGACAGAGGTATTCACTCTTGACTTGCATTGCCATAGGTATTTCCACTCTTTTTATTATTTTTTAGTCGTCCACGTCAGGATTACTGACAAATCCGGTGCTTTTACACTGTAGCTCGTATTATGCGCTAGTGTAGCTGTGTTATGACCATTGAGTAGGCCATAGGTGGCAAGATGCCAAGATGAGAAGGGAATAGTACTCGTACTGATGTATATTGTGTTTGTGAGCTAGGAAAATGTCACTGGTGTTTAGTTCTGCTGAGGTGTAAGAGCAGGAGCCGTGTTTGTATACGTCTCACTCTGATTGTAGAGTGCCAATACAACTGTGTTTCGTTGTCCAAGCACAATGGCGTATGTCTACTTGTACATGATAAACACGTATACTGTAAACTACTTACAAGTTGTAGTAGCGGTGGGGATCAAAAGATGCATAGGTGAACTTTTTGAATTTCACACACACACGCACATTACCAAGAGTCCTTCATCATTACTGTAACTTGCCTGCATCAGGCCCTGTAGTTGAAGTTACCAGCACACCTGTTTGGGCTTGATTCATTCCAATTCTGCATAGCAGGACTACTGTAGATTCTGCTCGGGTGCACGGATTTTCGTTCAGTCCGATAGCTAGGATTGGGTGGGTTTTTGATTCTCTGCATGCGGTGTGTGGATACAGTTGCATGATGTAATGAAAGTAGCACACCTTGCAGGTGGCCCATACAAAATAGATCACTGCTGAACAAATCCTGGTTGACGGACTCCTGATGTTTCTCGTAGCCTACTCTACTACTGTAGTGGACATTGAAATCTGATGGAATGACCGGGCCGGCGCCCTCGCTGCCCTAGCGTATACACTCACTGTAGTTTACGTACACACTGTAAAAATGGACCAGCAGTGCTCGCGGCTGCAAGGCCAGGGCCCCGTGGCCACTCAACTATTCAACGGACTTCACTGTCCACAACGTACATACAATTAGTGATACTGCCACTGTGCCAGTCAACTCAATGACTACCAACTAAACTAAAATGATAATAACAAAAAAAGGCTTGCCACATGCGAGCTAAAGCTGATGAATAGCTCACAGATATAACAGAAAAGCGATGAATGCAAGTACAGTAAGGTACTAAATAACTACAAGTCTAACGCAGTACAGCACCAGCATTAAAATTTGCAAAACTGTACAAGTACGAGTTAAAGTATCTTGGTGGATATTGGTGAAGTAGTAGATAAAATACAGTATTGTGTCCAGATAAAATACACTACAGTACGAACAAAAATAAGAGTAAAGCTGTAGGTACATTATTCCAAAACCTAGCCCAAGCTCCATTATCAAATGTGGACTGATATGACTGTTAGTGATGCTGCTGTGTAGAAGATAAGTCATTATTATTTTACTTCAAAGTTGCAAGGACGAAAATACAAGGGACTCAAATGCAGTACAGGTTAATCGGACTGCAGTCTGATGTTGTGCATTGGTGAAATCTGGAATGACTGCTGGCAGTGCAGTTAATGTCAGATGGGTGTGGGGGATCCGGCCTTTCCACGAGGTATAAATTTCAAATACGAAGTCATCATCGACGGGAGGGGCAACTGGTCAACACTTTCCAAGGTTGGCGAATTCAGAGTTTGCCGAATAGCTGTTCGGCATCGTTCAGAGAGGCTTCGTGGGAGCTCCTGCCTCAAGCCAACAGTTGCACTGGCGATATCCATTACAACATGGACATCCGTAATGTCAGCACCAAATTGACCTAAGGACGAAAGCAAACTGCCGTTCAAGAGGCAGTATACTGTTTTATCATCTGTCATCACTAGTTCCAGGGTATCATTCAGGCCAGCTGGCTTGACACCGTCCGGAAACTGCACGGTGCACGCTTGTTCCTTACTTTTCTTGAGCCCAAGGGCACTCTGAGTAATGCCAGTCAGAAAGAAATATGGTACATCTTTCCTCTCCAAGATCTCCTCCAGACCGTATGGCAGACATGCATAAGGTTGACGCGCCAGCTGCAATGGTTCTGGGCTACAGCCCATTACTCCAAGCACCAAGCCACCCCTCCATTTTTTCGTGACTCTACTTATCTGGACACTGAAGGGCTTCCAAGGCCTAAGGGCAATGCTGCTGTAGCAAATTCCATGGTCGAACTTGCGGATATCAGGTCTATATGCCTCTCTTTCCTCTAACGTGAGATTCTGGCCGGCAATTGCATGAAAAGAATACTCCATTACTACATGTACCGATATAGCTAGGACTTCATAGCACTGTCTGTATATTTGCGGCGTTGTTTACATCTACCCTGCAACCAGAAAGCAGATTACTCACTATTGTAGTAGTAATTCTATCCAGCGTATCCACAAACTCGGGCTAAAACCTGAGCCCACACTCTCCGAGTAGGTCATACAGTCTGCTCCTTCCTTGTTCAGCCGACTACAGCTATACAGTCGGATAAAGAGAACAACCTCGTTCAGCGACAGACTGAACTATTGTAGAATTACTATGGTATGATTCTATCATGCATTGCAATGCATTATTTTCATGAACCTTTTTTGAATGCAATAATTAGGGATTTTTGATTTTCTGGTCCAAAATTATTTTTTTTGTTTTACTCAGGGAGTCGTAAAATACACGGTATTTTACGACTCCCTGGTTTTACTGTATTATATTATGCCATTTTCAAGTGGTTTGCGCATGCCGCGTGCGCGTTGTGAGGCCTTCGGGGAAGTCCCCTCTACCTTTCACGACTTCACGCTTCAGTCCTCCTCTTTGCTCGGTTCAAATTTCTCAAACTTCGAGCTTCGCCTTTACTAAAAATACGTTTGTTTTTACAAGACCTTGGCATTCATAAGAGTATTCCACGTTATTCAAAGTGACCAGACTGCCTCGCATCTTCACCGCAACGTACTTACCCGAAATTTCCTTTTCCATGTAGAGAGTTAGTAATGGAGGGAGACCCAGACAGTGGTTCTCTCGAAATTGTGGCTGAACAGGTCCAGGTGACTGACGAACCTATGGAGACAATTTCAACAGACAGCTTGGATAATAGGAGGCCTAACACACCTGCAGGAAAGCATTCGCCGGAACCAAATAGTGAGGATGTACCTCCTGGACCAGGAAAGAGAAAACGTGACTCGAGTGCAAGTGAGGATGGGAGAAACATGCGTACAAAGGTCCATGACGTAGCAGGCAAATCTGTGGAGCCTGTGGATATTAGTGCATCAAAAAGCCCCATAGCTGGCAGTACAGATGGTCCAATGGCCGGTAGTAATCAGAAGTCTGATGATGTAGTCACCAGTAGTACATCTAGCACTGAGACAGACGCTGATGCAGCTGCTGCTTCCGATAAAGCGGCTGCAGCAGCGTCCACGGGCAGCCAAGATTTTCAGCTGGACAGAGAAAGTCTGGTGTTTGCGGCAGAGTGTCACATGGCCGTACTGCAGGATGAGGACGGTGACACACCGCTACACCTTGCAGTGGTGCAGGCAAATAAACACCTGGTCCATCACCTTGTCTACTTGATATCGCGCTCGAGCCGTCACGTTGACATAGCCAACACACTAAGGCAAACGCCACTGCATTTGGCTGCCATCACTGGTCAGGCTGACTTAATACGCCTACTGCTGGCCAACAACGCGTCATGTAACCTGCCCGACCGCATGGGCAGGACTGGACTACATCTAGTGGCTGAGCGTAATTACGATGACTGCTGTACAGCACTGTTAGAGGCACGCGATGTGGACTTTGAAATGCGCAACTTTGATGGCTATAGTCCCGTGCATCTAGCAGTGTTCAACAATAGCTATGCCGTGCTGCAGAAGTTGCTGGACAGTGGTGCCACTATCAACCCACGTGATGGCAAGAGTGGCCGAACGCCGTTGCATCATGCAGCCGAGGCAGGAAACGGTGCTATGGTGCAGTTTCTGATCGGGCACTTTGCTGACATCGATGCAACCACGTACGCTGGCAACACGCCACTGCACAGTGCCGCTGGTCGCGGGCATGAGCACATTGTGTCCGTGCTTGTGACGGCTGGTGCTGATACGCGTTTACAGAACACTGAGGGCGATGTGGCTGCGGACGTTGCCCGCTTCAGGAATGCATTCCAAGCACCGGCCAGTCAGTCCACGACAACAACAACAACAACAACAGCAGCAGCAGCAACATCGACAACGACGACGGCAACATCGAACCCCGTGACTGTTTAGGTATTTTAACTTTGTAGAAGCGCAGTATGAATGATGCCAGCATACTTGTCGACCGACTGCGATGGTGTAGCTAACCATGCTTTGTCTGCTGCAGACTGCGATGGCATAGCTTCATGTGCCCGAGGAAAACGTCTAGAACTGGAAGCTCAAGTTTGTTCGCCTTGATCTTAGAATACATGTTTTGCTAGTTGCAAGCAGGCAACTAAATGACACATGGCTGATATGAGAAAGTGCACCTGATCTCAGAGGGAGTCGTGCAGTCTTGATTCCAAACCTATGCAGACCCGTTCATGAGAAACGCTTTATTCTACAGTCTACTGTGTCACGAAAATTTTTATTGACCTGCCATGAAAGAGCAGTTCTCTCCGATTTATTCAACCCCATTTGTCCTACCTCTTGAGTGTTCTATTTTGATTCAATAATTTCTAGTTTTTGTGCAACTGGCAGGTACTAGGTGCAATACCATTAGTGCCACTATCTCACTGTGTAGTCGTTTTCTTGCTGGGCGTTCATCCAGATTGCCCGTCCATTTATCGGTTCAAGTTGCATCGTATTAAATTTTGTCCAATTTTGTCAGTTTCCTTTCCCCCTGTACATTGTATATACATACATGTACTACTTCAACATAGTACAGGGCTGGCAACTGAAATCCGACCCCCTGAGCGGTGCGCTCAGCTGATCAGGGGGTCGGATTTCAGTTTCCAGCACTGTACTACTATAAGTACTTCAGTAGGCATAATTACCACTGTGATGGCATAATGTTGTAATTGTTTGGGTTCTTATTATTTTGAAGTAGGATACTTGAGCATCGTTTGAAGAGAGTTCCAAATAGACTCTAAGTCTTAGGGTATATTCTGTGTGTTAGGGCTAGTGTCAGTGTGTGTCAGTGTGTGTGTGTGTGTGTGTGTGTGTGTGTGTGTGTGTGTGTGTGTGTGTGTGTGTGTGTGTGTGTGGTGTGTGTGTGTGATCACGATTGTCGGTGATCTGCGCTCACTGGATATTCCGGAGTCCGAGTGGTACCGGCTCGCACAGGATCGCCCGGAATGGCGCAGGGCGGGTCCATCAACATCGTCTTCCTCTCCCAGCACCAAAGGACTTCCGCTGCATATGCGGCAGAGCGTTTAGGAGAAGTGACGATTTGAAGCGTCACCTCAAGTACTGCCCAACTCAGTAGCCTATCATCCCCACTGGAGATGGGGCGTCAAAGGTCAAAGGTGTGTGATGTCCATGCCAGGGAGTAGTACTTCAAAGTGCAAAAGGGGGAAAATCCTAGTCCACGCATACCTTGAAAGTCTCGCCAATGTGCACCACAGTATACTATCGTAAAGAGTAACGTTAGATAAATGGACTCAGATGGAGAGCCAAGGTTTAATTTATCCAAAAGAGAAAGACCAAGGAACTACAAGTTACGCTGTATACTGTCCACAGGTTATCGCATGAGCCGATTGTTAAGTAACTGGTACATGGTGGTGTTAGTGGACAGTATAGCGTAACTTGTAGTTCCTTGGTCTTTCTCTTTTGTATAAATTAAGAGTAGATAAACAAAATTGTTTATCTACTCTTGCTATCGGTTACCGGTAGTACTAGCAGTGCAGCCTGCTCATGCAGTTCTGCACTTTTTAAATTACACAAATCAGGAACCGAAAGGCGAGATGCATGATGGGTTAGCAAGTTATAAAACTGTGAAGTAGCAGTTACAAGCAGGGAGTAGTACGGTATTGTACTACTCCCTGGCTACAAGTACATGAACGGTTCAGTCCAGGGAGTCGTAAAATATTTTACAACTCCCTGGTTCAGTCCTCCTCAGAGTTGGATATAATAAGAGTAGTATAGACATAAATCACCAGTACTGGAAATAAAAAATCACCATAGGATAATACATGCAGAAACCAAACAGCTGTGCCTTATTCCTGATTCTATGCCGCACAAACAGGATAAAAAGAAGACAAAACTGGGAGTTGGAAAGCCAGCAAAAAAAAATAAAAAAGCAGTGCAAACAGTACAACTACAAGTACCGGTACTACCACGAGATCCCTACAATGGGGGTTTTTATGGACTCTTGGTACTACGGTACTACAATGCAATTACATGTACTGTATGTTGAAGTGTCAAGGAGCTAGCTGGAAAAGCTATGAAATGCTCTGGTCCCCACCTTCAGAAGAACACAGCAGTTGATGCAAGTGTAATGAGCGAGGACAGCAATATACTCATGTGACCAGACCTCACTTACCACAACTCAACATGTATATGACATCATAGAATGTACAGCATAATAAAAACGTTGTAGAGCACCACCATTAACCTACACACGGTGTCAGTTGCTGTGCGGAAATAAAACGACAAGACCAGGGCCATGAAAACATCCTGTAGGCCTGTGGGAAACGTGCAAGGACTTGTTAGTTACAGTGACGCTAAGGAATGCAATTCAAACTAGACAATTATACGATAGGGCGGTTGACAGGTGGCTGGAAAATAGCAATACAAATATCCGGTGTGGTGATCAGTGGAGGTCCAATATGGCAGCAAGGTGGATAGAGACACAAATACTTAGATGGTTAAAAAATATACAAATATAGCAGGGAGTCAAGCGATTGTACAAGCAGAGAAGAGTCGGAGGTATGTTCGTTCACATGTCCACTAAATACAGCCATGCAGCTATGATGGCTACTGGAGTTGCAGCGTGAGATCAGAGAGTATAAAAGCAGAATAAATAGAGGGGGGGGGTGCGTGCAAGCTAGCTGCATGAATGGAGGTTAAACAATTCGGAAAGATAGCACGGCATGCAGGAGTTGACCTTGCTAGAGAACAACACAGTTGCAGCATCTACACCTTCTGCGGCGAGGAGGGACGCCGGCTTCCGGTAGGATAGTCGGTGGGAAGTAGATATGCACTATGAGTTGTGGACGCTCCTCCTGAAAAAAAAACAGGCAGCAGGAAAGGTGGCAAGCTGCTTGCTTTATATAATTCTGTCACAAAGAGGTTACGCTCTTCCAGTCTGGTCCAATACAAGGTTTGTTTTGATGGCGAAAATCGGATATGCTTCTGCTACTCCACGAAAACAGTTCACACTGACCGTATCCAGATTGCCAATGCTCAATGCCGCCAGTTAAAATCAGCTTTGGAACACCGGACAACCCTACGTGGTTTCGTCCTAGCTTACTGTTTCACAACCTCCCTGTGTTCCAGTCTTTCCGGATTACTCACTCCGCCATTGTCCAACATATCCAGGGGCGTAGCACCCGCTACGACTGGTACGACCATGGCCGTACCACTTTTCGAAAAGTGTGGTCCGTCCGGAACGTGCAAAACCGTAATAAAAAAATCAGGATCCATCCAGATGCATATGCGCACATATGACCTTTTTCTAGACTCGTACTCGTAGATCGGTTATGCATCTGCAGTCGTACTGAGTACTGTATACAAAAAAAGTCATGTGCTCGACTTGATCAATTGACTGCACAGTCAGTGTGCCAGAAGTTCCCAGAACGCAGGATTTTGTGTCTTTTTTACAAAATTTTCCCGGGGGAGGTCCCCCCGACCCCCCCTCCAACAGGGCCTTCGGCCGCGCCCACCTTCGGTCGTACCACTTCCAAAACCCCTTCTACGCCCCTGATATCCATTACATTAAGCCAACGAAGGCCATAGGTGAAGATGGCCTTACTCATGAACTCCTCAAAGTCTTGTCTCCAAGTATAGCTATACCCCTCAGTCTTCTATTTAACCAGTCCTTCACGACTGGAAACTTCCCTGATAACTGGGAAGCAGCCGTGGTTGTCCCAATTTACAAGAACAAAAGCAGAAAATTGGTCGGCTCCAACTATCGGCCGATTTCACTACTATCCACCACCTCCAAGCTCTGTGAACGGGTAGCATATGGTCCTCTGTACCAACATGTTCACCTGGTCCTTGACCAGTCACAATTTGGTTTTCGGCTTGGCGACTCGATCACTTGGCAATAGTCTAGGCTGGGCCAGAGCCTGGATGAATGCGAGAACGAAAACACTACAGTCTCCTCTGCGTTTCGACCTCAGCGCAGCGTTTGACACTGAATGGACAAGGAGTCTCCTTCGCAAACTAGCGGCTTCCTCTTTCCCCAGCTTGCCGCAGTTACTCAATCTTCTCTCCAGTTTTCACTTGCCGGATTGTCTATTCTTCTAAAAATCCCATCTATTTAAATAAGGCCTACAGTAGTCTCATTGGTTTCGGCGCTTGCAGCTCAAGTCTTCTGGGACTACCTAGTATGCTGCATTTTCTTCTGTTCTGCCTGCGTCTACCCGAGTTGAGTTGACTCTTTGTTGCTAGCAGGATCATCATACTGCTGTATCCAGGTTTCTCTACTCAATTCTTCTTATTTCCCGCTCTTCCTTTTTTTTGCTTCATCTTCTTATTCTTACTTTTTCTCGATATCAAGGCTGGTTATGATCGACTGTATCACAATTATTTTGTCATTTAGGCCATGGTAAAAAATAAAGTTGATTCTCAGGTCATGAGCCTGTGAAAATCGGTGCGAGCGAGCGATTTTCTATTTTAATTCCCACAATTTTTTTTATTTCCAAAGATAGGGTCACACATGTCACAGGTTCATAATTAATTTATAATTATTTTATTATTCAGGCCAGGGAGTAGAAAAATACCGGTATTTTACTACTCCCGGATTCATGCCTTTCGCATTGACCGTTTTTTCATGCACGCATATATGCATGCATAGAAATATAAAAAATCGTCGGTGCGCCGCCAGAAATCGGTGCGCGCGTACTTGAGAATCAAAGATAATTTTTACCATGGCCTTATATGTCATTGTGATTGTGGAATAACAAAAAATACGAATAATTCCATAATGGTCCAACTGCAAGGTTCTTCTTCTGGAAGATTTTGTTTGGAGATAACATCACAAGACAAACAGCACGATGTGCTACACAAGCATTCTTTTAAATTTATTATTTTATTTTATTTATTTTATTCCAAGCAATACACGGATGGGGTAGCCAATGACCACTTTGCGTGGGGATTGCAGGGTTTTTATATTTACCTGTAGGCGAGTAGGGTTTTTTATATTTACCTGTAGGCGAGTTACAGTGTCGCGTGAAATCTGTATACAGTCATATAGCTCCACACGTTCTAAGGAGGGCATGTCCCTACACACAGACACACACATACACACACACACACATGCACAGACACACAGACAGACACACACACACACACACACACACACACACATACACACACACATTTGTGTGCAGGCGTGCACACACGTGGAAACACGCATGCATATGCAGATACACGCACGTACACACAGCATCAGATAGAGAGCAACAATAATATCATGCTCCCACAAGACAGATGCGGCTTTTGCTGCAGCGAAACGAAACTTCGACACAGAGATGTTACAGCGCGTAAACCAATAATGGCATTGAGCTGACGAAACCTCTGGGAGTGTGCTTTGCCCATATTTAGTCCATGCATAGTACCAAGAGTAGATAAACAAGAGTGTGCAACTCCGGATCTCTCCTGCACAATCTGCAGATACCCCGCGCCCACGGCGGAATTTTTTGTTTACGTCACCTTTTTTCAGAGAAACGCGGCTTTGCCGCAGAGCAGTGTGAGAGCACGTGCTGGGCACCGACCTTGTAGTGTAAAGCCCAGCCAAGTGCACGAGGGAAAACTCTCCAAAAGGCTCGCAGCGCGTGCGTCGTCGAAAAGATTACGTCAACAAAAAATTCCGCCGTGGGCCAATCCATCCGGAGTTGCACACTCTTGTTTATCTACTCTTGATAGTACTAGTACTGAATAACACTCACATGAATGTGCTCACGCTATCGTCGGTAATCTGTGGACAGTTGTCAAGCTCGAGAACGCGTAAGCTGCCTGTCGCACTGGACGGATGTGCTAGGCGTGCAATACCAGAGTCAGTGATGCTGTGACAGTACGATAGAGACTAGAGAGCAGAGACAGCACAGACAGCAGCAGTCAGGAGACCAGCACAGACCACAGGCACATTCAAGTGGGATACGTGCAGACACGCTAATAGCTTGCCACATGATTAGTCGGCACCAGGGAGTCGTGGCATACAGGGAGACAGCACAAGATCATAGTACAGTATCAAAAGTGATGTGTGATTTAACTCCCGATTGGAAAGTTCCACGCGATTCATGGTCTATGCAACTGGCCGTCGCGATAGCAGCCTTGACCTGCTGACCTCGAGTGCGGCCAAGACACGCGATACCATAATTATGGGACCGGGTATCAGAAAAGTGTCCTTGTTCGCGTGTATGTGAACCCATTTTTTGTATACTAGTAGTATGACATGCATATCAAAATGAAGCTCTTCTCATGCTCTATGCCAATGTGTACTTTATTTTCATATTGCAATTAAAAGGAACTATAAAGTCAATATGGAAGGGAAATAGATTGAAAAATTAGCCTTTTGGAGCCATCAACAGGGACATGTGCATGTACATGCACATATACATGATGATTAGTGTACATGTACATATGCATGATGATTAGTGTACATTCATGTACATTCATGTACAACTACATGTAGTTGTGCTGATCACTCTAACTATTTAGAAATTGGAAGCAATGTAAAATAAAAATAAAAAGCCCCCCCCCCCCCCCCCCCCTGGCTGCATCTTCTTGCACGTGTGCCTTTATCCATCACCATGGGTTCTGGTACTTCTACATGGCAGGTACTTGAAATAGCTGTCAAAAACCCAGAAAGTCGTTATTCAAGCAGTAATTATGACCTCGGGGCACTAAAAGCATGTTGCTATTCGCGAATTAACGTTATTCAGATAGTCGTTGTATCCAAAGTTAAATATATACAGTTAGATGGGACTTTGCTTTGGGCATGGAAATTCTGTCGTTATTCGCGAATTGTCGTTATATCCGCAGTCGTTATAAGCGAAGTGGACTGTACACTCGGACGTCTCTTATCCGGGCACCTTGGGACCGGGCACTGCCCGTATCTCAGATTTGCCCGTATCTCAGGATAACTCAGCTACTATGTATCGTATCATTTGTGAAGAAGTTTATTTTGAACGTATTGCACATGTTCAGGATACAAAAGGAACCGATTGATAAAAGTGTGTGAATTACATAGGTTGGCAATGAAAAATAAGCACTTCCACATACGGAGAAAAGTTCAAAACCCCCAAATTCGAAGCATTTGTGCTATAGGACCTCAAGCTGAAGGTGCCCGGTAGAGAGACGTGCCCGTATCTGAGGCGTCCGGATAAGAGGCGTTTGAGTGTATATGAGAAAGACATGTAAGAGCAAGCAACATAATACTGCATGTACTAACCAGTTGCTGAAGTGATGGGCAGTTTGTGGAGAATGCACGGAGGGTTTCATCTGTTATCTGCACACAGCGCAAGACAAGCAACACCAACTCTTCAAGAGCCCTGAACACTCTAGTAAGAACTGCTCGGTAGTGGCACATGGTGCTTGCGACGACACATCCAGCACGCCCAGAGCACACCACAACTTCACAGAAGAAGAGTTTCACTGAAACCAGTCCGGCATACACACAATCGTGTGTTAGCAATGATAACTTGAAAATGCGTTACTAAGTTAGGTGAAGTAGCTTACTTCAAAGCATATGGTGCAGTCAGATCTATGCTTTAACAGCTGCGACATGTACTCCTGAGTACACACAAAACTTTTATTTTATGGTGAAAATCCGAGTTGAACTTTTATTTTATTACGCATCACTCGCTACCTTTCGTAGTTTGAGCAATCTGGCGCTAGAGCAACGAGTTGTCTTACTTAAAGCTCGAAGCTGTACTGATGAGGCCGTTATGGCCGAAACAGCTTGCT